>NW_027144690.1:0-33836 GCF_026170545.1 Melanerpes formicivorus | reverse complement strand
ACTCTCGAAATCAAGCATTTTACAGCAGGTTGGAGCAGCCTGTATCTCAGCACAGGAATAAGGTAGGGAAGAATTCTAAGGCTCATTTTGACTGCCTCCAGAAGTTAGATCAGATGGCAAATTGGATTTGGTGCTAGGTCTTTCCCTTTAGGTTTTACCCCAACAATGTTTTCATTAGTTTCGCTCACTCTCGAAATCAAGCATTTTACAGCAGGTTGGAGCAGCCTGTATCTCAGCACAGGAATAAGGTAGGGAAGAATTCTAAGGCTCATTTTGACTGCCTCCAGAAGTTAGATCAGATGGCAAATTGGATTTGGTGCTAGGTCTTTCCCTTTAGGTTTTACCCCAACAATGTTTTCATTAGTTTCGCTCACTCTCGAAATCAAGCATTTTACAGCAGGTTGGAGCAGCCTGTATCTCAGCACAGGAATAAGGTAGGGAAGAATTCTAAGGATCATTTTGACTGCCTCCAGAAGTTAGATCAGATGGCAAATTGGATTTGGTGCTAGGTCTTTCCCTTTAGGTTTTACCCCAACAATGTTTTCATTAGTTTCGCTCACTCTCGAAATCAAGCATTTTACAGCAGGTTGGAGCAGCCTGTATCTCAGCACAGGAATAAGGTAGGGAAGAATTCTAAGGCTCATTTTGACTGCCTCCAGAAGTTAGATCAGATGGCAAATTGGATTTGGTGCTAGGTCTTTCCCTTTAGGTTTTACCCCAACAATGTTTTCATTAGTTTCGCTCACTCTCGAAATCAAGCATTTTACAGCAGGTTGGAGCAGCCTGTATCTCAGCACAGGAATAAGGTAGGGAAGAATTCTAAGGCTCATTTTGACTGCCTCCAGAAGTTAGATCAGATGGCAAATTGGATTTGGTGCTAGGTCTTTCCCTTTAGGTTTTACCCCAACAATGTTTTCATTAGTTTCGCTCACTCTCGAAATCAAGCATTTTACAGCAGGTTGGAGCAGCCTGTATCTCAGCACAGGAATAAGGTAGGGAAGAATTCTAAGGATCATTTTGACTGCCTCCAGAAGTTAGATCAGATGGCAAATTGGATTTGGTGCTAGGTCTTTCCCTTTAGGTTTTACCCCAACAATGTTTTCATTAGTTTCGCTCACTCTCGAAATCAAGCATTTTACAGCAGGTTGGAGCAGCCTGTATCTCAGCACAGGAATAAGGTAGGGAAGAATTCTAAGGCTCATTTTGACTGCCTCCAGAAGTTAGATCAGATGGCAAATTGGATTTGGTGCTAGGTCTTTCCCTTTAGGTTTTACCCCAACAATGTTTTCATTAGTTTCGCTCACTCTCGAAATCAAGCATTTTACAGCAGGTTGGAGCAGCCTGTATCTCAGCACAGGAATAAGGTAGGGAAGAATTCTAAGGCTCATTTTGACTGCCTCCAGAAGTTAGATCAGATGGCAAATTGGATTTGGTGCTAGGTCTTTCCCTTTAGGTTTTACCCCAACAATGTTTTCATTAGTTTCGCTCACTCTCGAAATCAAGCATTTTACAGCAGGTTGGAGCAGCCTGTATCTCAGCACAGGAATAAGGTAGGGAAGAATTCTAAGGCTCATTTTGACTGCCTCCAGAAGTTAGATCAGATGGCAAATTGGATTTGGTGCTAGGTCTTTCCCTTTAGGTTTTACCCCAACAATGTTTTCATTAGTTTCGCTCACTCTCGAAATCAAGCATTTTACAGCAGGTTGGAGCAGCCTGTATCTCAGCACAGGAATAAGGTAGGGAAGAATTCTAAGGCTCATTTTGACTGCCTCCAGAAGTTAGATCAGATGGCAAATTGGATTTGGTGCTAGGTCTTTCCCTTTAGGTTTTACCCCAACAATGTTTTCATTAGTTTCGCTCACTCTCGAAATCAAGCATTTTACAGCAGGTTGGAGCAGCCTGTATCTCAGCACAGGAATAAGGTAGGGAAGAATTCTAAGGATCATTTTGACTGCCTCCAGAAGTTAGATCAGATGGCAAATTGGATTTGGTGCTAGGTCTTTCCCTTTAGGTTTTACCCCAACAATGTTTTCATTAGTTTCGCTCACTCTCGAAATCAAGCATTTTACAGCAGGTTGGAGCAGCCTGTATCTCAGCACAGGAATAAGGTAGGGAAGAATTCTAAGGCTCATTTTGACTGCCTCCAGAAGTTAGATCAGATGGCAAATTGGATTTGGTGCTAGGTCTTTCCCTTTAGGTTTTACCCCAACAATGTTTTCATTAGTTTCGCTCACTCTCGAAATCAAGCATTTTACAGCAGGTTGGAGCAGCCTGTATCTCAGCACAGGAATAAGGTAGGGAAGAATTCTAAGGATCATTTTGACTGCCTCCAGAAGTTAGATCAGATGGCAAATTGGATTTGGTGCTAGGTCTTTCCCTTTAGGTTTTACCCCAACAATGTTTTCATTAGTTTCGCTCACTCTCGAAATCAAGCATTTTACAGCAGGTTGGAGCAGCCTGTATCTCAGCACAGGAATAAGGTAGGGAAGAATTCTAAGGCTCATTTTGACTGCCTCCAGAAGTTAGATCAGATGGCAAATTGGATTTGGTGCTAGGTCTTTCCCTTTAGGTTTTACCCCAACAATGTTTTCATTAGTTTCGCTCACTCTCGAAATCAAGCATTTTACAGCAGGTTGGAGCAGCCTGTAGCTCAGCACAGGAATAAGGTAGGGAAGAATTCTAAGGCTCATTTTGACTGCCTCCAGAAGTTAGATCAGATGGCAAATTGGATTTGGTGCTAGGTCTTTCCCTTTAGGTTTTACCCCAACAATGTTTTCATTAGTTTCGCTCACTCTCGAAATCAAGCATTTTACAGCAGGTTGGAGCAGCCTGTATCTCAGCACAGGAATAAGGTAGGGAAGAATTCTAAGGCTCATTTTGACTGCCTCCAGAAATTAGATCAGATGGCAAATTGGATTTGGTGCTAGGTCTTTCCCTTTAGGTTTTACCCCAACAATGTTTTCATTAGTTTCGCTCACTCTCGAAATCAAGCATTTTACAGCAGGTTGGAGCAGCCTGTATCTCAGCACAGGAATAAGGTAGGGAAGAATTCTAAGGCTCATTTTGACTGCCTCCAGAAGTTAGATCAGATGGCAAATTGGATTTGGTGCTAGGTCTTTCCCTTTAGGTTTTACCCCAACAATGTTTTCATTAGTTTCGCTCACTCTCGAAATCAAGCATTTTACAGCAGGTTGGAGCAGCCTGTATCTCAGCACAGGAATAAGGTAGGGAAGAATTCTAAGGATCATTTTGACTGCCTCCAGAAGTTAGATCAGATGGCAAATTGGATTTGGTGCTAGGTCTTTCCCTTTAGGTTTTACCCCAACAATGTTTTCATTAGTTTCGCTCACTCTCGAAATCAAGCATTTTACAGCAGGTTGGAGCAGCCTGTATCTCAGCACAGGAATAAGGTAGGGAAGAATTCTAAGGCTCATTTTGACTGCCTCCAGAAGTTAGATCAGATGGCAAATTGGATTTGGTGCTAGGTCTTTCCCTTTAGGTTTTACCCTAACAATGTTTTCATTAGTTTCGCTCACTCTCGAAATCAAGCATTTTACAGCAGGTTGGAGCAGCCTGTATCTCAGCACAGGAATAAGGTAGGGAAGAATTCTAAGGATCATTTTGACTGCCTCCAGAAGTTAGATCAGATGGCAAATTGGATTTGGTGCTAGGTCTTTCCCTTTAGGTTTTACCCCAACAATGTTTTCATTAGTTTCGCTCACTCTCGAAATCAAGCATTTTACAGCAGGTTGGAGCAGCCTGTATCTCAGCACAGGAATAAGGTAGGGAAGAATTCTAAGGATCATTTTGACTGCCTCCAGAAGTTAGATCAGATGGCAAATTGGATTTGGTGCTAGGTCTTTCCCTTTAGGTTTTACCCCAACAATGTTTTCATTAGTTTCGCTCACTCTCGAAATCAAGCATTTTACAGCAGGTTGGAGCAGCCTGTATCTCAGCACAGGAATAAGGTAGGGAAGAATTCTAAGGCTCATTTTGACTGCCTCCAGAAGTTAGATCAGATGGCAAATTGGATTTGGTGCTAGGTCTTTCCCTTTAGGTTTTACCCCAACAATGTTTTCATTAGTTTCGCTCACTCTCGAAATCAAGCATTTTACAGCAGGTTGGAGCAGCCTGTATCTCAGCACAGGAATAAGGTAGGGAAGAATTCTAAGGATCATTTTGACTGCCTCCAGAAGTTAGATCAGATGGCAAATTGGATTTGGTGCTAGGTCTTTCCCTTTAGGTTTTACCCCAACAATGTTTTCATTAGTTTCGCTCACTCTGGAAATCAAGCATTTTACAGCAGGTTGGAGCAGCCTGTATCTCAGCACAGGAATAAGGTAGGGAAGAATTCTAAGGATCATTTTGACTGCCTCCAGAAGTTAGATCAGATGGCAAATTGGATTTGGTGCTAGGTCTTTCCCTTTAGGTTTTACCCCAACAATGTTTTCATTAGTTTCGCTCACTCTCGAAATCAAGCATTTTACAGCAGGTTGGAGCAGCCTGTATCTCAGCACAGGAATAAGGTAGGGAAGAATTCTAAGGATCATTTTGACTGCCTCCAGAAGTTAGATCAGATGGCAAATTGGATTTGGTGCTAGGTCTTTCCCTTTAGGTTTTACCCCAACAATGTTTTCATTAGTTTCGCTCACTCTCGAAATCAAGCATTTTACAGCAGGTTGGAGCAGCCTGTATCTCAGCACAGGAATAAGGTAGGGAAGAATTCTAAGGCTCATTTTGACTGCCTCCAGAAGTTAGATCAGATGGCAAATTGGATTTGGTGCTAGGTCTTTCCCTTTAGGTTTTACCCCAACAATGTTTTCATTAGTTTCGCTCACTCTCGAAATCAAGCATTTTACAGCAGGTTGGAGCAGCCTGTATCTCAGCACAGGAATAAGGTAGGGAAGAATTCTAAGGCTCATTTTGACTGCCTCCAGAAGTTAGATCAGATGGCAAATTGGATTTGGTGCTAGGTCTTTCCCTTTAGGTTTTACCCCAACAATGTTTTCATTAGTTTCGCTCACTCTCGAAATCAAGCATTTTACAGCAGGTTGGAGCAGCCTGTATCTCAGCACAGGAATAAGGTAGGGAAGAATTCTAAGGATCATTTTGACTGCCTCCAGAAGTTAGATCAGATGGCAAATTGGATTTGGTGCTAGGTCTTTCCCTTTAGGTTTTACCCCAACAATGTTTTCATTAGTTTCGCTCACTCTCGAAATCAAGCATTTTACAGCAGGTTGGAGCAGCCTGTATCTCAGCACAGGAATAAGGTAGGGAAGAATTCTAAGGATCATTTTGACTGCCTCCAGAAGTTAGATCAGATGGCAAATTGGATTTGGTGCTAGGTCTTTCCCTTTAGGTTTTACCCCAACAATGTTTTCATTAGTTTCGCTCACTCTCGAAATCAAGCATTTTACAGCAGGTTGGAGCAGCCTGTATCTCAGCACAGGAATAAGGTAGGGAAGAATTCTAAGGCTCATTTTGACTGCCTCCAGAAGTTAGATCAGATGGCAAATTGGATTTGGTGCTAGGTCTTTCCCTTTAGGTTTTACCCCAACAATGTTTTCATTAGTTTCGCTCACTCTCGAAATCAAGCATTTTACAGCAGGTTGGAGCAGCCTGTATCTCAGCACAGGAATAAGGTAGGGAAGAATTCTAAGGATCATTTTGACTGCCTCCAGAAGTTAGATCAGATGGCAAATTGGATTTGGTGCTAGGTCTTTCCCTTTAGGTTTTACCCCAACAATGTTTTCATTAGTTTCGCTCACTCTCGAAATCAAGCATTTTACAGCAGGTTGGAGCAGCCTGTATCTCAGCACAGGAATAAGGTAGGGAAGAATTCTAAGGCTCATTTTGACTGCCTCCAGAAGTTAGATCAGATGGCAAATTGGATTTGGTGCTAGGTCTTTCCCTTTAGGTTTTACCCCAACAATGTTTTCATTAGTTTCGCTCACTCTCGAAATCAAGCATTTTACAGCAGGTTGGAGCAGCCTGTATCTCAGCACAGGAATAAGGTAGGGAAGAATTCTAAGGATCATTTTGACTGCCTCCAGAAGTTAGATCAGATGGCAAATTGGATTTGGTGCTAGGTCTTTCCCTTTAGGTTTTACCCCAACAATGTTTTCATTAGTTTCGCTCACTCTCGAAATCAAGCATTTTACAGCAGGTTGGAGCAGCCTGTATCTCAGCACAGGAATAAGGTAGGGAAGAATTCTAAGGATCATTTTGACTGCCTCCAGAAGTTAGATCAGATGGCAAATTGGATTTGGTGCTAGGTCTTTCCCTTTAGGTTTTACCCCAACAATGTTTTCATTAGTTTCGCTCACTCTCGAAATCAAGCATTTTACAGCAGGTTGGAGCAGCCTGTATCTCAGCACAGGAATAAGGTAGGGAAGAATTCTAAGGCTCATTTTGACTGCCTCCAGAAGTTAGATCAGATGGCAAATTGGATTTGGTGCTAGGTCTTTCCCTTTAGGTTTTACCCCAACAATGTTTTCATTAGTTTCGCTCACTCTCGAAATCAAGCATTTTACAGCAGGTTGGAGCAGCCTGTATCTCAGCACAGGAATAAGGTAGGGAAGAATTCTAAGGCTCATTTTGACTGCCTCCAGAAGTTAGATCAGATGGCAAATTGGATTTGGTGCTAGGTCTTTCCCTTTAGGTTTTACCCCAACAATGTTTTCATTAGTTTCGCTCACTCTCGAAATCAAGCATTTTACAGCAGGTTGGAGCAGCCTGTATCTCAGCACAGGAATAAGGTAGGGAAGAATTCTAAGGATCATTTTGACTGCCTCCAGAAGTTAGATCAGATGGCAAATTGGATTTGGTGCTAGGTCTTTCCCTTTAGGTTTTACCCCAACAATGTTTTCATTAGTTTCGCTCACTCTCGAAATCAAGCATTTTACAGCAGGTTGGAGCAGCCTGTATCTCAGCACAGGAATAAGGTAGGGAAGAATTCTAAGGATCATTTTGACTGCCTCCAGAAGTTAGATCAGATGGCAAATTGGATTTGGTGCTAGGTCTTTCCCTTTAGGTTTTACCCCAACAATGTTTTCATATAGTTTCGCTCACTCTCGAAATCAAGCATTTTACAGCAGGTTGGAGCAGCCTGTATCTCAGCACAGGAATAAGGTAGGGAAGAATTCTAAGGCTCATTTTGACTGCCTCCAGAAGTTAGATCAGATGGCAAATTGGATTTGGTGCTAGGTCTTTCCCTTTAGGTTTTACCCCAACAATGTTTTCATTAGTTTCGCTCACTCTCGAAATCAAGCATTTTACAGCAGGTTGGAGCAGCCTGTATCTCAGCACAGAAATAAGGTAGGGAAGAATTCTAAGGATCATTTTGACTGCCTCCAGAAGTTAGATCAGATGGCAAATTGGATTTGGTGCTAGGTCTTTCCCTTTAGGTTTTACCCCAACAATGTTTTCATTAGTTTCGCTCACTCTCGAAATCAAGCATTTTACAGCAGGTTGGAGCAGCCTGTATCTCAGCACAGGAATAAGGTAGGGAAGAATTCTAAGGATCATTTTGACTGCCTCCAGAAGTTAGATCAGATGGCAAATTGGATTTGGTGCTAGGTCTTTCCCTTTAGGTTTTACCCTAACAATGTTTTCATTAGTTTCGCTCACTCTCGAAATCAAGCATTTTACAGCAGGTTGGAGCAGCCTGTATCTCAGCACAGGAATAAGGTAGGGAAGAATTCTAAGGCTCATTTTGACTGCCTCCAGAAGTTAGATCAGATGGCAAATTGGATTTGGTGCTAGGTCTTTCCCTTTAGGTTTTACCCCAACAATGTTTTCATTAGTTTCGCTCACTCTCGAAATCAAGCATTTTACAGCAGGTTGGAGCAGCCTGTATCTCAGCACAGGAATAAGGTAGGGAAGAATTCTAAGGCTCATTTTGACTGCCTCCAGAAGTTAGATCAGATGGCAAATTGGATTTGGTGCTAGATCTTTCCCTTTAGGTTTTACCCCAACAATGTTTTCATTAGTTTCGCTCACTCTCGAAATCAAGCATTTTACAGCAGGTTGGAGCAGCCTGTATCTCAGCACAGGAATAAGGTAGGGAAGAATTCAAAGGCTCATTTTGACTGCCTCCAGAAGTTAGATCAGATGGCAAATTGGATTTGGTGCTAGGTCTTTCCCTTTAGGTTTTACCCCAACAATGTTTTCATTAGTTTCGCTCACTCTCGAAATCAAGCATTTTACAGCAGGTTGGAGCAGCCTGTATCTCAGCACAGGAATAAGGTAGGGAAGAATTCAAAGGCTCATTTTGACTGCCTCCAGAAGTTAGATCAGATGGCAAATTGGATTTGGTGCTAGGTCTTTCTCTTTAGGTTTTACCCCAACAATGTTTTCATTAGTTTCGCTCACTCTCGAAATCAAGCATTTTACAGCAGGTTGGAGCAGCCTGTATCTCAGCACAGGAATAAGGTAGGGAAGAATTCTAAGGCTCATTTTGACTGCCTCCAGAAGTTAGATCAGATGGCAAATTGGATTTGGTGCTAGGTCTTTCCCTTTAGGTTTTACCCCAACAATGTTTTCATTAGTTTCGCTCACTCTCGAAATCAAGCATTTTACAGCAGGTTGGAGCAGCCTGTATCTCAGCACAGGAATAAGGTAGGGAAGAATTCTAAGGCTCATTTTGACTGCCTCCAGAAGTTAGATCAGATGGCAAATTGGATTTGGTGCTAGGTCTTTCCCTTTAGGTTTTACCCCAACAATGTTTTCATTAGTTTCGCTCACTCTCGAAATCAAGCATTTTACAGCAGGTTGGAGCAGCCTGTATCTCAGCACAGGAATAAGGTAGGGAAGAATTCTAAGGCTCATTTTGACTGCCTCCAGAAGTTAGATCAGATGGCAAATTGGATTTGGTGCTAGGTCTTTCCCTTTAGGTTTTACCCCAACAATGTTTTCATTAGTTTCGCTCACTCTCGAAATCAAGCATTTTACAGCAGGTTGGAGCAGCCTGTATCTCAGCACAGGAATAAGGTAGGGAAGAATTCTAAGGCTCATTTTGACTGCCTCCAGAAGTTAGATCAGATGGCAAATTGGATTTGGTGCTAGGTCTTTCCCTTTAGGTTTTACCCCAACAATGTTTTCATTAGTTTCGCTCACTCTCGAAATCAAGCATTTTACAGCAGGTTGGAGCAGCCTGTATCTCAGCACAGGAATAAGGTAGGGAAGAATTCTAAGGATCATTTTGACTGCCTCCAGAAGTTAGATCAGATGGCAAATTGGATTTGGTGCTAGGGCTTTCCCTTTAGGTTTTACCCCAACAATGTTTTCATTAGTTTCGCTCACTCTCGAAATCAAGCATTTTACAGCAGGTTGGAGCAGCCTGTATCTCAGCACAGGAATAAGGTAGGGAAGAATTCTAAGGCTCATTTTGACTGCCTCCAGAAGTTAGATCAGATGGCAAATTGGATTTGGTGCTAGGTCTTTCCCTTTAGGTTTTACCCCAACAATGTTTTCATTAGTTTCGCTCACTCTCGAAATCAAGCATTTTACAGCAGGTTGGAGCAGCCTGTATCTCAGCACAGGAATAAGGTAGGGAAGAATTCTAAGGCTCATTTTGACTGCCTCCAGAAGTTAGATCAGATGGCAAATTGGATTTGGTGCTAGGTCTTTCCCTTTAGGTTTTACCCCAACAATGTTTTCATTAGTTTCGCTCACTCTCGAAATCAAGCATTTTACAGCAGGTTGGAGCAGCCTGTATCTCAGCACAGGAATAAGGTAGGGAAGAATTCTAAGGCTCATTTTGACTGCCTCCAGAAGTTAGATCAGATGGCAAATTGGATTTGGTGCTAGGTCTTTCCCTTTAGGTTTTACCCCAACAATGTTTTCATTAGTTTCGCTCACTCTCGAAATCAAGCATTTTACAGCAGGTTGGAGCAGCCTGTATCTCAGCACAGGAATAAGGTAGGGAAGAATTCTAAGGATCATTTTGACTGCCTCCAGAAGTTAGATCAGATGGCAAATTGGATTTGGTGCTAGGTCTTTCCCTTTAGGTTTTACCCCAACAATGTTTTCATTAGTTTCGCTCACTCTCGAAATCAAGCATTTTACAGCAGGTTGGAGCAGCCTGTATCTCAGCACAGGAATAAGGTAGGGAAGAATTCTAAGGATCATTTTGACTGCCTCCAGAAGTTAGATCAGATGGCAAATTGGATTTGGTGCTAGGTCTTTCCCTTTAGGTTTTACCCCAACAATGTTTTCATTAGTTTCGCTCACTCTCGAAATCAAGCATTTTACAGCAGGTTGGAGCAGCCTGTATCTCAGCACAGGAATAAGGTAGGGAAGAATTCTAAGGCTCATTTTGACTGCCTCCAGAAGTTAGATCAGATGGCAAACTGGATTTGGTGCTAGGTCTTTCCCTTTAGGTTTTACCCCAACAATGTTTTCATTAGTTTCGCTCACTCTCGAAATCAAGCATTTTACAGCAGGTTGGAGCAGCCTGTATCTCAGCACAGGAATAAGGTAGGGAAGAATTCTAAGGCTCATTTTGACTGCCTCCAGAAGTTAGATCAGATGGCAAATTGGATTTGGTGCTAGGTCTTTCCCTTTAGGTTTTACCCCAACAATGTTTTCATTAGTTTCGCTCACTCTCGAAATCAAGCATTTTACAGCAGGTTGGAGCAGCCTGTATCTCAGCACAGGAATAAGGTAGGGAAGAATTCTAAGGCTCATTTTGACTGCCTCCAGAAGTTAGATCAGATGGCAAATTGGATTTGGTGCTAGGTCTTTCCCTTTAGGTTTTACCCCAACAATGTTTTCATTAGTTTCGCTCACTCTCGAAATCAAGCATTTTACAGCAGGTTGGAGCAGCCTGTATCTCAGCACAGGAATAAGGTAGGGAAGAATTCTAAGGCTCATTTTGACTGCCTCCAGAAGTTAGATCAGATGGCAAATTGGATTTGGTGCTAGGTCTTTCCCTTTAGGTTTTACCCCAACAATGTTTTCATTAGTTTCGCTCACTCTCGAAATCAAGCATTTTACAGCAGGTTGGAGCAGCCTGTATCTCAGCACAGGAATAAGGTAGGGAAGAATTCTAAGGCTCATTTTGACTGCCTCCAGAAGTTAGATCAGATGGCAAATTGGATTTGGTGCTAGGTCTTTCCCTTTAGGTTTTACCCCAACAATGTTTTCATTAGTTTCGCTCACTCTCGAAATCAAGCATTTTACAGCAGGTTGGAGCAGCCTGTATCTCAGCACAGGAATAAGGTAGGGAAGAATTCTAAGGCTCATTTTGACTGCCTCCAGAAGTTAGATCAGATGGCAAATTGGATTTGGTGCTAGGTCTTTCCCTTTAGGTTTTACCCCAACAATGTTTTCATTAGTTTCGCTCACTCTCGAAATCAAGCATTTTACAGCAGGTTGGAGCAGCCTGTATCTCAGCACAGGAATAAGGTAGGGAAGAATTCTAAGGCTCATTTTGACTGCCTCCAGAAGTTAGATCAGATGGCAAATTGGATTTGGTGCTAGGTCTTTCCCTTTAGGTTTTACCCCAACAATGTTTTCATTAGTTTCGCTCACTCTCGAAATCAAGCATTTTACAGCAGGTTGGAGCAGCCTGTATCTCAGCACAGGAATAAGGTAGGGAAGAATTCTAAGGCTCATTTTGACTGCCTCCAGAAGTTAGATCAGATGGCAAATTGGATTTGGTGCTAGGTCTTTCTCTTTAGGTTTTACCCCAACAATGTTTTCATTAGTTTCGCTCACTCTCGAAATCAAGCATTTTACAGCAGGTTGGAGCAGCCTGTATCTCAGCACAGGAATAAGGTAGGGAAGAATTCTAAGGCTCATTTTGACTGCCTCCAGAAGTTAGATCAGATGGCAAATTGGATTTGGTGCTAGGTCTTTCCCTTTAGGTTTTACCCCAACAATGTTTTCATTAGTTTCGCTCACTCTCGAAATCAAGCATTTTACAGCAGGTTGGAGCAGCCTGTATCTCAGCACAGGAATAAGGTAGGGAAGAATTCTAAGGATCATTTTGACTGCCTCCAGAAGTTAGATCAGATGGCAAATTGGATTTGGTGCTAGGTCTTTCCCTTTAGGTTTTACCCCAACAATGTTTTCATTAGTTTCGCTCACTCTCGAAATCAAGCATTTTACAGCAGGTTGGAGCAGCCTGTATCTCAGCACAGGAATAAGGTAGGGAAGAATTCTATGGATCATTTTGACTGCCTCCAGAAGTTAGATCAGATGGCAAATTGGATTTGGTGCTAGGTCTTTCCCTTTAGGTTTTACCCCAACAATGTTTTCATTAGTTTCGCTCACTCTCGAAATCAAGCATTTTACAGCAGGTTGGAGCAGCCTGTATCTCAGCACAGGAATAAGGTAGGGAAGAATTCTAAGGCTCATTTTGACTGCCTCCAGAAGTTAGATCAGATGGCAAATTGGATTTGGTGCTAGGTCTTTCCCTTTAGGTTTTACCCCAACAATGTTTTCATTAGTTTCGCTCACTCTCGAAATCAAGCATTTTACAGCAGGTTGGAGCAGCCTGTATCTCAGCACAGGAATAAGGTAGGGAAGAATTCTAAGGATCATTTTGACTGCCTCCAGAAGTTAGATCAGATGGCAAATTGGATTTGGTGCTAGGTCTTTCCCTTTAGGTTTTACCCCAACAATGTTTTCATTAGTTTCGCTCACTCTCGAAATCAAGCATTTTACAGCAGGTTGGAGCAGCCTGTATCTCAGCACAGGAATAAGGTAGGGAAGAATTCTAAGGCTCATTTTGACTGCCTCCAGAAGTTAGATCAGATGGCAAATTGGATTTGGTGCTAGGTCTTTCCCTTTAGGTTTTACCCCAACAATGTTTTCATTAGTTTCGCTCACTCTCGAAATCAAGCATTTTACAGCAGGTTGGAGCAGCCTGTATCTCAGCACAGGAATAAGGTAGGGAAGAATTCTAAGGCTCATTTTGACTGCCTCCAGAAGTTAGATCAGATGGCAAATTGGATTTGGTGCTAGGTCTTTCCCTTTAGGTTTTACCCCAACAATGTTTTCATTAGTTTCGCTCACACTCGAAATCAAGCATTTTACAGCAGGTTGGAGCAGCCTGTATCTCAGCACAGGAATAAGGTAGGGAAGAATTCAAATGCTCATTCTGACTGCCTCCAGAAGTTAGATCAGATGGCAAATTGGATTTGGTGCTAGGTCTTTCTCTTTAGGTTTTACCCCAACAATGTTTTCATTAGTTTCGCTCACTCTCGAAATCAAGCATTTTACAGCAGGTTGGAGCAGCCTGTATCTCAGCACAGGAATAAGGTAGGGAAGAATTCTAAGGCTCATTTTGACTGCCTCCAGAAGTTAGATCAGATGGCAAATTGGATTTGGTGCTAGGTCTTTCCCTTTAGGTTTTACCCCAACAATGTTTTCATTAGTTTCGCTCACTCTCGAAATCAAGCATTTTACAGCAGGTTGGAGCAGCCTGTATCTCAGCACAGGAATAAGGTAGGGAAGAATTCTAAGGCTCATTTTGACTGCCTCCAGAAGTTAGATCAGATGGCAAATTGGATTTGGTGCTAGGTCTTTCTCTTTAGGTTTTACCCCAACAATGTTTTCATTAGTTTCGCTCACTCTCGAAATCAAGCATTTTACAGCAGGTTGGAGCAGCCTGTATCTCAGCACAGGAATAAGGTAGGGAAGAATTCTAAGGCTCATTTTGACTGCCTCCAGAAGTTAGATCAGATGGCAAATTGGATTTGGTGCTAGGTCTTTCCCTTTAGGTTTTACCCCAACAATGTTTTCATTAGTTTCGCTCACTCTCGAAATCAAGCATTTTACAGCAGGTTGGAGCAGCCTGTATCTCAGCACAGGAATAAGGTAGGGAAGAATTCTAAGGATCATTTTGACTGCCTCCAGAAGTTAGATCAGATGGCAAATTGGATTTGGTGCTAGGTCTTTCCCTTTAGGTTTTACCCCAACAATGTTTTCATTAGTTTCGCTCACTCTCGAAATCAAGCATTTTACAGCAGGTTGGAGCAGCCTGTATCTCAGCACAGGAATAAGGTAGGGAAGAATTCTAAGGATCATTTTGACTGCCTCCAGAAGTTAGATCAGATGGCAAATTGGATTTGGTGCTAGGTCTTTCCCTTTAGGTTTTACCCCAACAATGTTTTCATTAGTTTCGCTCACTCTCGAAATCAAGCATTTTACAGCAGGTTGGAGCAGCCTGTATCTCAGCACAGGAATAAGGTAGGGAAGAATTCTAAGGCTCATTTTGACTGCCTCCAGAAGTTAGATCAGATGGCAAATTGGATTTGGTGCTAGGTCTTTCCCTTTAGGTTTTACCCCAACAATGTTTTCATTAGTTTCGCTCACTCTCGAAATCAAGCATTTTACAGCAGGTTGGAGCAGCCTGTATCTCAGCACAGGAATAAGGTAGGGAAGAATTCTAAGGATCATTTTGACTGCCTCCAGAAGTTAGATCAGATGGCAAATTGGATTTGGTGCTAGGTCTTTCCCTTTAGGTTTTACCCCAACAATGTTTTCATTAGTTTCGCTCACTCTCGAAATCAAGCATTTTACAGCAGGTTGGAGCAGCCTGTATCTCAGCACAGGAATAAGGTAGGGAAGAATTCTAAGGCTCATTTTGACTGCCTCCAGAAGTTAGATCAGATGGCAAATTGGATTTGGTGCTAGGTCTTTCCCTTTAGGTTTTACCCCAACAATGTTTTCATTAGTTTCGCTCACTCTCGAAATCAAGCATTTTACAGCAGGTTGGAGCAGCCTGTATCTCAGCACAGGAATAAGGTAGGGAAGAATTCTAAGGCTCATTTTGACTGCCTCCAGAAGTTAGATCAGATGGCAAATTGGATTTGGTGCTAGGTCTTTCCCTTTAGGTTTTACCCCAACAATGTTTTCATTAGTTTCGCTCACACTCGAAATCAAGCATTTTACAGCAGGTTGGAGCAGCCTGTATCTCAGCACAGGAATAAGGTAGGGAAGAATTCAAATGCTCATTCTGACTGCCTCCAGAAGCTAGATCAGATGGCAAATTGGATTTGGTGCTAGGTCTTTCTCTTTAGGTTTTACCCCAACAATGTTTTCATTAGTTTCGCTCACTCTCGAAATCAAGCATTTTACAGCAGGTTGGAGCAGCCTGTATCTCAGCGCAGGAATAAGGTAGGGAAGAATTCTAAGGCTCATTTTGACTGCCTCCAGAAGTTAGATCAGATGGCAAATTGGATTTGGTGCTAGGTCTTTCCCTTTAGGTTTTACCCCAACAATGTTTTCATTAGTTTCGCTCACTCTCGAAATCAAGCATTTTACAGCAGGTTGGAGCAGCCTGTATCTCAGCGCAGGAATAAGGTAGGGAAGAATTCTAAGGCTCATTTTGACTGCCTCCAGAAGTTAGATCAGATGGCAAATTGGATTTGGTGCTAGGTCTTTCCCTTTAGGTTTTACCCCAACAATGTTTTCATTAGTTTCGCTCACTCTCGAAATCAAGCATTTTACAGCAGGTTGGAGCAGCCTGTATCTCAGCACAGGAATAAGGTAGGGAAGAATTCTAAGGCTCATTTTGACTGCCTCCAGAAGTTAGATCAGATGGCAAATTGGATTTGGTGCTAGGTCTTTCCCTTTAGGTTTTACCCCAACAATGTTTTCATTAGTTTCGCTCACTCTCGAAATCAAGCATTTTACAGCAGGTTGGAGCAGCCTGTATCTCAGCACAGGAATAAGGTAGGGAAGAATTCTAAGGATCATTTTGACTGCCTCCAGAAGTTAGATCAGATGGCAAATTGGATTTGGTGCTAGGTCTTTCCCTTTAGGTTTTACCCCAACAATGTTTTCATTAGTTTCGCTCACTCTCGAAATCAAGCATTTTACAGCAGGTTGGAGCAGCCTGTATCTCAGCACAGGAATAAGGTAGGGAAGAATTCTAAGGATCATTTTGACTGCCTCCAGAAGTTAGATCAGATGGCAAATTGGATTTGGTGCTAGGTCTTTCCCTTTAGGTTTTACCCCAACAATGTTTTCATTAGTTTCGCTCACTCTCGAAATCAAGCATTTTACAGCAGGTTGGAGCAGCCTGTATCTCAGCACAGGAATAAGGTAGGGAAGAATTCTAAGGCTCATTTTGACTGCCTCCAGAAGTTAGATCAGATGGCAAATTGGATTTGGTGCTAGGTCTTTCCCTTTAGGTTTTACCCCAACAATGTTTTCATTAGTTTCGCTCACTCTCGAAATCAAGCATTTCACAGCAGGTTGGAGCAGCCTGTATCTCAGCACAGGAATAAGGTAGGGAAGAATTCTAAGGCTCATTTTGACTGCCTCCAGAAGTTAGATCAGATGGCAAATTGGATTTGGTGCTAGGTCTTTCCCTTTAGGTTTTACCCCAACAATGTTTTCATTAGTTTCGCTCACTCTCGAAATCAAGCATTTTACAGCAGGTTGGAGCAGCCTGTATCTCAGCACAGGAATAAGGTAGGGAAGAATTCTAAGGATCATTTTGACTGCCTCCAGAAGTTAGATCAGATGGCAAACTGGATTTGGTGCTAGGTCTTTCCCTTTAGGTTTTACCCCAACAATGTTTTCATTAGTTTCGCTCACTCTCGAAATCAAGCATTTCACAGCAGGTTGGAGCAGCCTGTATCTCAGCACAGGAATAAGGTAGGGAAGAATTCTAAGGCTCATTTTGACTGCCTCCAGAAGTTAGATCAGATGGCAAATTGGATTTGGTGCTAGGTCTTTCCCTTTAGGTTTTACCCCAACAATGTTTTCATTAGTTTCGCTCACTCTCGAAATCAAGCATTTTACAGCAGGTTGGAGCAGCCTGTATCTCAGCACAGGAATAAGGTAGGGAAGAATTCTAAGGCTCATTTTGACTGCCTCCAGAAGTTAGATCAGATGGCAAATTGGATTTGGTGCTAGGTCTTTCCCTTTAGGTTTTACCCCAACAATGTTTTCATTAGTTTCGCTCACTCTCGAAATCAAGCATTTTACAGCAGGTTGGAGCAGCCTGTATCTCAGCACAGGAATAAGGTAGGGAAGAATTCTAAGGCTCATTTTGACTGCCTCCAGAAGTTAGATCAGATGGCAAATTGGATTTGGTGCTAGGTCTTTCCCTTTAGGTTTTACCCCAACAATGTTTTCATTAGTTTCGCTCACTCTCGAAATCAAGCATTTTACAGCAGGTTGGAGCAGCCTGTATCTCAGCACAGGAATAAGGTAGGGAAGAATTCTAAGGCTCATTTTGACTGCCTCCAGAAGTTAGATCAGATGGCAAATTGGATTTGGTGCTAGGTCTTTCCCTTTAGGTTTTACCCCAACAATGTTTTCATTAGTTTCGCTCACTCTCGAAATCAAGCATTTTACAGCAGGTTGGAGCAGCCTGTATCTCAGCACAGGAATAAGGTAGGGAAGAATTCTAAGGCTCATTTTGACTGCCTCCAGAAGTTAGATCAGATGGCAAATTGGATTTGGTGCTAGGTCTTTCCCTTTAGGTTTTACCCCAACAATGTTTTCATTAGTTTCGCTCACTCTCGAAATCAAGCATTTTACAGCAGGTTGGAGCAGCCTGTATCTCAGCACAGGAATAAGGTAGGGAAGAATTCTAAGGCTCATTTTGACTGCCTCCAGAAGTTAGATCAGATGGCAAATTGGATTTGGTGCTAGGTCTTTCCCTTTAGGTTTTACCCCAACAATGTTTTCATTAGTTTCGCTCACTCTCGAAATCAAGCATTTTACAGCAGGTTGGAGCAGCCTGTATCTCAGCACAGGAATAAGGTAGGGAAGAATTCTAAGGATCATTTTGACTGCCTCCAGAAGTTAGATCAGATGGCAAATTGGATTTGGTGCTAGGTCTTTCCCTTTAGGTTTTACCCCAACAATGTTTTCATTAGTTTCGCTCACTCTCGAAATCAAGCATTTTACAGCAGGTTGGAGCAGCCTGTATCTCAGCACAGGAATAAGGTAGGGAAGAATTCTAAGGCTCATTTTGACTGCCTCCAGAAGTTAGATCAGATGGCAAATTGGATTTGGTGCTAGGTCTTTCCCTTTAGGTTTTACCCCAACAATGTTTTCATTAGTTTCGCTCACTCTCGAAATCAAGCATTTTACAGCAGGTTGGAGCAGCCTGTATCTCAGCACAGGAATAAGGTAGGGAAGAATTCTAAGGCTCATTTTGACTGCCTCCAGAAGTTAGATCAGATGGCAAATTGGATTTGGTGCTAGGTCTTTCCCTTTAGGTTTTACCCCAACAATGTTTTCATTAGTTTCGCTCACTCTCGAAATCAAGCATTTCACAGCAGGTTGGAGCAGCCTGTATCTCAGCACAGGAATAAGGTAGGGAAGAATTCTAAGGCTCATTTTGACTGCCTCCAGAAGTTAGATCAGATGGCAAATTGGATTTGGTGCTAGGTCTTTCCCTTTAGGTTTTACCCCAACAATGTTTTCATTAGTTTCGCTCACTCTCGAAATCAAGCATTTTACAGCAGGTTGGAGCAGCCTGTATCTCAGCACAGGAATAAGGTAGGGAAGAATTCTAAGGCTCATTTTGACTGCCTCCAGAAGTTAGATCAGATGGCAAACTGGATTTGGTGCTAGGTCTTTCCCTTTAGGTTTTACCCCAACAATGTTTTCATTAGTTTCGCTCACTCTCGAAATCAAGCATTTTACAGCAGGTTGGAGCAGCCTGTATCTCAGCACAGGAATAAGGTAGGGAAGAATTCTAAGGCTCATTTTGACTGCCTCCAGAAGTTAGATCAGATGGCAAATTGGATTTGGTGCTAGGTCTTTCCCTTTAGGTTTTACCCCAACAATGTTTTCATTAGTTTCGCTCACTCTCGAAATCAAGCATTTTACAGCAGGTTGGAGCAGCCTGTATCTCAGCACAGGAATAAGGTAGGGAAGAATTCTAAGGCTCATTTTGACTGCCTCCAGAAGTTAGATCAGATGGCAAATTGGATTTGGTGCTAGGTCTTTCCCTTTAGGTTTTACCCCAACAATGTTTTCATTAGTTTCGCTCACTCTCGAAATCAAGCATTTTACAGCAGGTTGGAGCAGCCTGTATCTCAGCACAGGAATAAGGTAGGGAAGAATTCTAAGGCTCATTTTGACTGCCTCCAGAAGTTAGATCAGATGGCAAATTGGATTTGGTGCTAGGTCTTTCCCTTTAGGTTTTACCCCAACAATGTTTTCATTAGTTTCGCTCACTCTGGAAATCAAGCATTTTACAGCAGGTTGGAGCAGCCTGTATCTCAGCACAGGAATAAGGTAGGGAAGAATTCTAAGGCTCATTTTGACTGCCTCCAGAAGTTAGATCAGATGGCAAATTGGATTTGGTGCTAGGTCTTTCCCTTTAGGTTTTACCCCAACAATGTTTTCATTAGTTTCGCTCACTCTCGAAATCAAGCATTTTACAGCAGGTTGGAGCAGCCTGTATCTCAGCACAGGAATAAGGTAGGGAAGAATTCTAAGGCTCATTTTGACTGCCTCCAGAAGTTAGATCAGATGGCAAATTGGATTTGGTGCTAGGTCTTTCCCTTTAGGTTTTACCCCAACAATGTTTTCATTAGTTTCGCTCACTCTCGAAATCAAGCATTTTACAGCAGGTTGGAGCAGCCTGTATCTCAGCACAGGAATAAGGTAGGGAAGAATTCTAAGGCTCATTTTGACTGCCTCCAGAAGTTAGATCAGATGGCAAATTGGATTTGGTGCTAGGTCTTTCCCTTTAGGTTTTACCCCAACAATGTTTTCATTAGTTTCGCTCACTCTCGAAATCAAGCATTTTACAGCAGGTTGGAGCAGCCTGTATCTCAGCACAGGAATAAGGTAGGGAAGAATTCTAAGGCTCATTTTGACTGCCTCCAGAAGTTAGATCAGATGGCAAATTGGATTTGGTGCTAGGTCTTTCCCTTTAGGTTTTACCCCAACAATGTTTTCATTAGTTTCGCTCACTCTCGAAATCAAGCATTTTACAGCAGGTTGGAGCAGCCTGTATCTCAGCACAGGAATAAGGTAGGGAAGAATTCTAAGGCTCATTTTGACTGCCTCCAGAAGTTAGATCAGATGGCAAATTGGATTTGGTGCTAGGTCTTTCCCTTTAGGTTTTACCCCAACAATGTTTTCATTAGTTTCGCTCACTCTCGAAATCAAGCATTTT
Organism: Melanerpes formicivorus; assembly: GCF_026170545.1. Classification (NCBI taxonomy): domain Eukaryota; kingdom Metazoa; phylum Chordata; class Aves; order Piciformes; family Picidae; genus Melanerpes; species Melanerpes formicivorus. Next base: position 13,726 of record NW_027144690.1, on the reverse strand, counting down.
ACAGCAGGTTGGAGCAGCCTGTATCTCAGCACAGGAATAAGGTAGGGAAGAATTCTAAGGCTCATTTTGACTGCCTCCAGAAGTTAGATCAGATGGCAAATTGGATTTGGTGCTAGGTCTTTCTCTTTAGGTTTTACCCCAACAATGTTTTCATTAGTTTCGCTCACTCTCGAAATCAAGCATTTTACAGCAGGTTGGAGCAGCCTGTATCTCAGCACAGGAATAAGGTAGGGAAGAATTCTAAGGCTCATTTTGACTGCCTCCAGAAGTTAGATCAGATGGCAAATTGGATTTGGTGCTAGGTCTTTCTCTTTAGGTTTTACCCCAACAATGTTTTCATTAGTTTCGCTCACTCTCGAAATCAAGCATTTTACAGCAGGTTGGAGCAGCCTGTATCTCAGCACAGGAATAAGGTAGGGAAGAATTCTAAGGCTCATTTTGACTGCCTCCAGAAGTTAGATCAGATGGCAAATTGGATTTGGTGCTAGGTCTTTCCCTTTAGGTTTTACCCCAACAATGTTTTCATTAGTTTCGCTCACTCTCGAAATCAAGCATTTTACAGCAGGTTGGAGCAGCCTGTATCTCAGCACAGGAATAAGGTAGGGAAGAATTCTAAGGCTCATTTTGACTGCCTCCAGAAGTTAGATCAGATGGCAAATTGCATTTGGTGCTAGGTCTTTCCCTTTAGGTTTTACCCCAACAATGTTTTCATTAGTTTCGCTCACTCTCGAAATCAAGCATTTTACAGCAGGTTGGAGCAGCCTGTATCTCAGCACAGGAATAAGGTAGGGAAGAATTCTAAGGATCATTTTGACTGCCTCCAGAAGTTAGATCAGATGGCAAATTGGATTTGGTGCTAGGTCTTTCCCTTTAGGTTTTACCCCAACAATGTTTTCATTAGTTTCGCTCACTCTCGAAATCAAGCATTTTACAGCAGGTTGGAGCAGCCTGTATCTCAGCACAGGAATAAGGTAGGGAAGAATTCTAAGGCTCATTTTGACTGCCTCCAGAAGTTAGATCAGATGGCAAATTGGATTTGGTGCTAGGTCTTTCCCTTTAGGTTTTACCCCAACAATGTTTTCATTAGTTTCGCTCACTCTCGAAATCAAGCATTTTACAGCAGGTTGGAGCAGCCTGTATCTCAGCACAGGAATAAGGTAGGGAAGAATTCTAAGGCTCATTTTGACTGCCTCCAGAAGTTAGATCAGATGGCAAATTGGATTTGGTGCTAGGTCTTTCCCTTTAGGTTTTACCCCAACAATGTTTTCATTAGTTTCGCTCACTCTCGAAATCAAGCATTTTACAGCAGGTTGGAGCAGCCTGTATCTCAGCACAGGAATAAGGTAGGGAAGAATTCTAAGGCTCATTTTGACTGCCTCCAGAAGTTAGATCAGATGGCAAATTGGATTTGGTGCTAGGTCTTTCCCTTTAGGTTTTACCCCAACAATGTTTTCATTAGTTTCGCTCACTCTCGAAATCAAGCATTTTACAGCAGGTTGGAGCAGCCTGTATCTCAGCACAGGAATAAGGTAGGGAAGAATTCTAAGGCTCATTTTGACTGCCTCCAGAAGTTAGATCAGATGGCAAATTGGATTTGGTGCTAGGTCTTTCCCTTTAGGTTTTACCCCAACAATGTTTTCATTAGTTTCGCTCACTCTCGAAATCAAGCATTTTACAGCAGGTTGGAGCAGCCTGTATCTCAGCACAGGAATAAGGTAGGGAAGAATTCAAATGCTCATTCTGACTGCCTCCAGAAGTTAGATCAGATGGCAAATTGGATTTGGTGCTAGGTCTTTCTCTTTAGGTTTTACCCCAACAATGTTTTCATTAGTTTCGCTCACTCTCGAAATCAAGCATTTTACAGCAGGTTGGAGCAGCCTGTATCTCAGCACAGGAATAAGGTAGGGAAGAATTCTAAGGCTCATTTTGACTGCCTCCAGAAGTTAGATCAGATGGCAAATTGGATTTGGTGCTAGGTCTTTCCCTTTAGGTTTTACCCCAACAATGTTTTCATTAGTTTCGCTCACTCTCGAAATCAAGCATTTTACAGCAGGTTGGAGCAGCCTGTATCTCAGCACAGGAATAAGGTAGGGAAGAATTCTAAGGCTCATTTTGACTGCCTCCAGAAGTTAGATCAGATGGCAAATTGGATTTGGTGCTAGGTCTTTCCCTTTAGGTTTTACCCCAACAATGTTTTCATTAGTTTCGCTCACTCTCGAAATCAAGCATTTTACAGCAGGTTGGAGCAGCCTGTATCTCAGCACAGGAATAAGGTAGGGAAGAATTCTAAGGCTCATTTTGACTGCCTCCAGAAGTTAGATCAGATGGCAAACTGGATTTGGTGCTAGGTCTTTCCCTTTAGGTTTTACCCCAACAATGTTTTCATTAGTTTCGCTCACTCTCGAAATCAAGCATTTTACAGCAGGTTGGAGCAGCCTGTATCTCAGCACAGGAATAAGGTAGGGAAGAATTCTAAGGCTCATTTTGACTGCCTCCAGAAGTTAGATCAGATGGCAAATTGGATTTGGTGCTAGGTCTTTCCCTTTAGGTTTTACCCCAACAATGTTTTCATTAGTTTCGCTCACTCTCGAAATCAAGCATTTTACAGCAGGTTGGAGCAGCCTGTATCTCAGCACAGGAATAAGGTAGGGAAGAATTCTAAGGCTCATTTTGACTGCCTCCAGAAGTTAGATCAGATGGCAAATTGGATTTGGTGCTAGGTCTTTCCCTTTAGGTTTTACCCCAACAATGTTTTCATTAGTTTCGCTCACTCTCGAAATCAAGCATTTTACAGCAGGTTGGAGCAGCCTGTATCTCAGCACAGGAATAAGGTAGGGAAGAATTCTAAGGCTCATTTTGACTGCCTCCAGAAGTTAGATCAGATGGCAAATTGGATTTGGTGCTAGGTCTTTCCCTTTAGGTTTTACCCCAACAATGTTTTCATTAGTTTCGCTCACTCTCGAAATCAAGCATTTTACAGCAGGTTGGAGCAGCCTGTATCTCAGCACAGGAATAAGGTAGGGAAGAATTCTAAGGCTCATTTTGACTGCCTCCAGAAGTTAGATCAGATGGCAAATTGGATTTGGTGCTAGGTCTTTCCCTTTAGGTTTTACCCCAACAATGTTTTCATTAGTTTCGCTCACTCTCGAAATCAAGCATTTTACAGCAGGTTGGAGCAGCCTGTATCTCAGCACAGGAATAAGGTAGGGAAGAATTCTAAGGCTCATTTTGACTGCCTCCAGAAGTTAGATCAGATGGCAAATTGGATTTGGTGCTAGGTCTTTCCCTTTAGGTTTTACCCCAACAATGTTTTCATTAGTTTCGCTCACTCTCGAAATCAAGCATTTTACAGCAGGTTGGAGCAGCCTGTATCTCAGCACAGGAATAAGGTAGGGAAGAATTCTAAGGCTCATTTTGACTGCCTCCAGAAGTTAGATCAGATGGCAAATTGGATTTGGTGCTAGGTCTTTCCCTTTAGGTTTTACCCCAACAATGTTTTCATTAGTTTCGCTCACTCTCGAAATCAAGCATTTTACAGCAGGTTGGAGCAGCCTGTATCTCAGCACAGGAATAAGGTAGGGAAGAATTCTAAGGCTCATTTTGACTGCCTCCAGAAGTTAGATCAGATGGCAAATTGGATTTGGTGCTAGGTCTTTCCCTTTAGGTTTTACCCCAACAATGTTTTCATTAGTTTCGCTCACTCTCGAAATCAAGCATTTTACAGCAGGTTGGAGCAGCCTGTATCTCAGCACAGGAATAAGGTAGGGAAGAATTCTAAGGCTCATTTTGACTGCCTCCAGAAGTTAGATCAGATGGCAAATTGGATTTGGTGCTAGGTCTTTCCCTTTAGGTTTTACCCCAACAATGTTTTCATTAGTTTCGCTCACTCTCGAAATCAAGCATTTTACAGCAGGTTGGAGCAGCCTGTATCTCAGCACAGGAATAAGGTAGGGAAGAATTCTAAGGCTCATTTTGACTGCCTCCAGAAGTTAGATCAGATGGCAAATTGGATTTGGTGCTAGGTCTTTCTCTTTAGGTTTTACCCCAACAATGTTTTCATTAGTTTCGCTCACTCTCGAAATCAAGCATTTTACAGCAGGTTGGAGCAGCCTGTATCTCAGCACAGGAATAAGGTAGGGAAGAATTCTAAGGCTCATTTTGACTGCCTCCAGAAGTTAGATCAGATGGCAAATTGGATTTGGTGCTAGGTCTTTCTCTTTAGGTTTTACCCCAACAATGTTTTCATTAGTTTCGCTCACTCTCGAAATCAAGCATTTTACAGCAGGTTGGAGCAGCCTGTATCTCAGCACAGGAATAAGGTAGGGAAGAATTCTAAGGCTCATTTTGACTGCCTCCAGAAGTTAGATCAGATGGCAAATTGGATTTGGTGCTAGGTCTTTCCCTTTAGGTTTTACCCCAACAATGTTTTCATTAGTTTCGCTCACTCTCGAAATCAAGCATTTTACAGCAGGTTGGAGCAGCCTGTATCTCAGCACAGGAATAAGGTAGGGAAGAATTCTAAGGCTCATTTTGACTGCCTCCAGAAGTTAGATCAGATGGCAAATTGCATTTGGTGCTAGGTCTTTCCCTTTAGGTTTTACCCCAACAATGTTTTCATTAGTTTCGCTCACTCTCGAAATCAAGCATTTTACAGCAGGTTGGAGCAGCCTGTATCTCAGCACAGGAATAAGGTAGGGAAGAATTCTAAGGCTCATTTTGACTGCCTCCAGAAGTTAGATCAGATGGCAAATTGGATTTGGTGCTAGGTCTTTCCCTTTAGGTTTTACCCCAACAATGTTTTCATTAGTTTCGCTCACTCTCGAAATCAAGCATTTTACAGCAGGTTGGAGCAGCCTGTATCTCAGCACAGGAATAAGGTAGGGAAGAATTCTAAGGCTCATTTTGACTGCCTCCAGAAGTTAGATCAGATGGCAAATTGGATTTGGTGCTAGGTCTTTCCCTTTAGGTTTTACCCCAACAATGTTTTCATTAGTTTCGCTCACTCTCGAAATCAAGCATTTTACAGCAGGTTGGAGCAGCCTGTATCTCAGCACAGGAATAAGGTAGGGAAGAATTCTAAGGCTCATTTTGACTGCCTCCAGAAGTTAGATCAGATGGCAAATTGGATTTGGTGCTAGGTCTTTCCCTTTAGGTTTTACCCCAACAATGTTTTCATTAGTTTCGCTCACTCTCGAAATCAAGCATTTTACAGCAGGTTGGAGCAGCCTGTATCTCAGCACAGGAATAAGGTAGGGAAGAATTCTAAGGCTCATTTTGACTGCCTCCAGAAGTTAGATCAGATGGCAAATTGGATTTGGTGCTAGGTCTTTCCCTTTAGGTTTTACCCCAACAATGTTTTCATTAGTTTCGCTCACTCTCGAAATCAAGCATTTTACAGCAGGTTGGAGCAGCCTGTATCTCAGCACAGGAATAAGGTAGGGAAGAATTCTAAGGCTCATTTTGACTGCCTCCAGAAGTTAGATCAGATGGCAAATTGGATTTGGTGCTAGGTCTTTCCCTTTAGGTTTTACCCCAACAATGTTTTCATTAGTTTCGCTCACTCTCGAAATCAAGCATTTTACAGCAGGTTGGAGCAGCCTGTATCTCAGCACAGGAATAAGGTAGGGAAGAATTCAAATGCTCATTCTGACTGCCTCCAGAAGTTAGATCAGATGGCAAATTGGATTTGGTGCTAGGTCTTTCTCTTTAGGTTTTACCCCAACAATGTTTTCATTAGTTTCGCTCACTCTCGAAATCAAGCATTTTACAGCAGGTTGGAGCAGCCTGTATCTCAGCGCAGGAATAAGGTAGGGAAGAATTCTAAGGCTCATTTTGACTGCCTCCAGAAGTTAGATCAGATGGCAAATTGGATTTGGTGCTAGGTCTTTCCCTTTAGGTTTTACCCCAACAATGTTTTCATTAGTTTCGCTCACTCTCGAAATCAAGCATTTTACAGCAGGTTGGAGCAGCCTGTATCTCAGCACAGGAATAAGGTAGGGAAGAATTCTAAGGCTCATTTTGACTGCCTCCAGAAGTTAGATCAGATGGCAAATTGGATTTGGTGCTAGGTCTTTCCCTTTAGGTTTTACCCCAACAATGTTTTCATTAGTTTCGCTCACTCTCGAAATCAAGCATTTTACAGCAGGTTGGAGCAGCCTGTATCTCAGCACAGGAATAAGGTAGGGAAGAATTCTAAGGATCATTTTGACTGCCTCCAGAAGTTAAATCAGATGGCAAATTGGATTTGGTGCTAGGTCTTTCCCTTTAGGTTTTACCCCAACAATGTTTTCATTAGTTTCGCTCACTCTCGAAATCAAGCATTTTACAGCAGGTTGGAGCAGCCTGTATCTCAGCACAGGAATAAGGCAGGGAAGAATTCTAAGGATCATTTTGACTGCCTCCAGAAGTTAGATCAGATGGCAAATTGGATTTGGTGCTAGGTCTTTCCCTTTAGGTTTTACCCCAACAATGTTTTCATTAGTTTCGCTCACTCTCGAAATCAAGCATTTTACAGCAGGTTGGAGCAGCCTGTATCTCAGCACAGGAATAAGGTAGGGAAGAATTCTAAGGATCATTTTGACTGCCTCCAGAAGTTAGATCAGATGGCAAATTGGATTTGGTGCTAGGTCTTTCCCTTTAGGTTTTACCCCAACAATGTTTTCATTAGTTTCGCTCACTCTCGAAATCAAGCATTTTACAGCAGGTTGGAGCAGCCTGTATCTCAGCACAGGAATAAGGTAGGGAAGAATTCTAAGGCTCATTTTGACTGCCTCCAGAAGTTAGATCAGATGGCAAATTGGATTTGGTGCTAGGTCTTTCCCTTTAGGTTTTACCCCAACAATGTTTTCATTAGTTTCGCTCACTCTCGAAATCAAGCATTTTACAGCAGGTTGGAGCAGCCTGTATCTCAGCACAGGAATAAGGTAGGGAAGAATTCTAAGGCTCATTTTGACTGCCTCCAGAAGTTAGATCAGATGGCAAATTGGATTTGGTGCTAGGTCTTTCCCTTTAGGTTTTACCCCAACAATGTTTTCATTAGTTTCGCTCACTCTCGAAATCAAGCATTTTACAGCAGGTTGGAGCAGCCTGTATCTCAGCACAGGAATAAGGTAGGGAAGAATTCTAAGGCTCATTTTGACTGCCTCCAGAAGTTAGATCAGATGGCAAATTGGATTTGGTGCTAGGTCTTTCCCTTTAGGTTTTACCCCAACAATGTTTTCATTAGTTTCGCTCACTCTCGAAATCAAGCATTTTACAGCAGGTTGGAGCAGCCTGTATCTCAGCACAGGAATAAGGTAGGGAAGAATTCTAAGGCTCATTTTGACTGCCTCCAGAAGTTAGATCAGATGGCAAATTGGATTTGGTGCTAGGTCTTTCCTTTTAGGTTTTACCCCAACAATGTTTTCATTAGTTTCGCTCACTCTCGAAATCAAGCATTTTACAGCAGGTTGGAGCAGCCTGTATCTCAGCACAGGAATAAGGTAGGGAAGAATTCTAAGGCTCATTTTGACTGCCTCCAGAAGTTAGATCAGATGGCAAATTGGATTTGGTGCTAGGTCTTTCCCTTTAGGTTTTACCCCAACAATGTTTTCATTAGTTTCGCTCACTCTCGAAATCAAGCATTTTACAGCAGGTTGGAGCAGCCTGTATCTCAGCACAGGAATAAGGTAGGGAAGAATTCTAAGGATCATTTTGACTGCCTCCAGAAGTTAGATCAGATGGCAAATTGGATTTGGTGCTAGGTCTTTCCCTTTAGGTTTTACCCCAACAATGTTTTCATTAGTTTCGCTCACTCTCGAAATCAAGCATTTTACAGCAGGTTGGAGCAGCCTGTATCTCAGCACAGGAATAAGGTAGGGAAGAATTCTAAGGCTCATTTTGACTGCCTCCAGAAGTTAGATCAGATGGCAAATTGGATTTGGTGCTAGGTCTTTCCCTTTAGGTTTTACCCCAACAATGTTTTCATTAGTTTCGCTCACTCTCGAAATCAAGCATTTTACAGCAGGTTGGAGCAGCCTGTATCTCAGCACAGGAATAAGGTAGGGAAGAATTCTAAGGCTCATTTTGACTGCCTCCAGAAGTTAGATCAGATGGCAAATTGGATTTGGTGCTAGGTCTTTCCCTTTAGGTTTTACCCCAACAATGTTTTCATTAGTTTCGCTCACTCTCGAAATCAAGCATTTTACAGCAGGTTGGAGCAGCCTGTATCTCAGCACAGGAATAAGGTAGGGAAGAATTCTAAGGCTCATTTTGACTGCCTCCAGAAGTTAGATCAGATGGCAAATTGGATTTGGTGCTAGGTCTTTCCCTTTAGGTTTTACCCCAACAATGTTTTCATTAGTTTCGCTCACTCTCGAAATCAAGCATTTTACAGCAGGTTGGAGCAGCCTGTATCTCAGCACAGGAATAAGGTAGGGAAGAATTCTAAGGCTCATTTTGACTGCCTCCAGAAGTTAGATCAGATGGCAAATTGGATTTGGTGCTAGGTCTTTCCCTTTAGGTTTTACCCCAACAATGTTTTCATTAGTTTCGCTCACTCTCGAAATCAAGCATTTTACAGCAGGTTGGAGCAGCCTGTATCTCAGCACAGCAATAAGGTAGGGAAGAATTCTAAGGCTCATTTTGACTGCCTCCAGAAGTTAGATCAGATGGCAAATTGGATTTGGTGCTAGGTCTTTCCCTTTAGGTTTTACCCCAACAATGTTTTCATTAGTTTCGCTCACTCTCGAAATCAAGCATTTTACAGCAGGTTGGAGCAGCCTGTATCTCAGCACAGGAATAAGGTAGGGAAGAATTCTAAGGCTCATTTTGACTGCCTCCAGAAGTTAGATCAGATGGCAAATTGGATTTGGTGCTAGGTCTTTCCCTTTAGGTTTTACCCCAACAATGTTTTCATTAGTTTCGCTCACTCTCGAAATCAAGCATTTTACAGCAGGTTGGAGCAGCCTGTATCTCAGCACAGGAATAAGGTAGGGAAGAATTCTAAGGCTCATTTTGACTGCCTCCAGAAGTTAGATCAGATGGCAAATTGGATTTGGTGCTAGGTCTTTCCCTTTAGGTTTTACCCCAACAATGTTTTCATTAGTTTCGCTCACTCTCGAAATCAAGCATTTTACAGCAGGTTGGAGCAGCCTGTATCTCAGCACAGGAATAAGGTAGGGAAGAATTCTAAGGATCATTTTGACTGCCTCCAGAAGTTAGATCAGATGGCAAATTGGATTTGGTGCTAGGTCTTTCCCTTTAGGTTTTACCCCAACAATGTTTTCATTAGTTTCGCTCACTCTCGAAATCAAGCATTTTACAGCAGGTTGGAGCAGCCTGTATCTCAGCACAGGAATAAGGCAGGGAAGAATTCTAAGGATCATTTTGACTGCCTCCAGAAGTTAGATCAGATGGCAAATTGGATTTGGTGCTAGGTCTTTCCCTTTAGGTTTTACCCCAACAATGTTTTCATTAGTTTCGCTCACTCTCGAAATCAAGCATTTTACAGCAGGTTGGAGCAGCCTGTATCTCAGCACAGGAATAAGGTAGGGAAGAATTCTAAGGATCATTTTGACTGCCTCCAGAAGTTAGATCAGATGGCAAATTGGATTTGGTGCTAGGTCTTTCCCTTTAGGTTTTACCCCAACAATGTTTTCATTAGTTTCGCTCACTCTCGAAATCAAGCATTTTACAGCAGGTTGGAGCAGCCTGTATCTCAGCACAGGAATAAGGTAGGGAAGAATTCTAAGGATCATTTTGACTGCCTCCAGAAGTTAGATCAGATGGCAAATTGGATTTGGTGCTAGGTCTTTCCCTTTAGGTTTTACCCCAACAATGTTTTCATTAGTTTCGCTCACTCTCGAAATCAAGCATTTTACAGCAGGTTGGAGCAGCCTGTATCTCAGCACAGGAATAAGGTAGGGAAGAATTCTAAGGCTCATTTTGACTGCCTCCAGAAGTTAGATCAGATGGCAAATTGGATTTGGTGCTAGGTCTTTCCCTTTAGGTTTTACCCCAACAATGTTTTCATTAGTTTCGCTCACTCTCGAAATCAAGCATTTTACAGCAGGTTGGAGCAGCCTGTATCTCAGCACAGGAATAAGGTAGGGAAGAATTCTAAGGCTCATTTTGACTGCCTCCAGAAGTTAGATCAGATGGCAAATTGGATTTGGTGCTAGGTCTTTCCCTTTAGGTTTTACCCCAACAATGTTTTCATTAGTTTCGCTCACTCTCGAAATCAAGCATTTTACAGCAGGTTGGAGCAGCCTGTATCTCAGCACAGGAATAAGGTAGGGAAGAATTCTAAGGCTCATTTTGACTGCCTCCAGAAGTTAGATCAGATGGCAAATTGGATTTGGTGCTAGGTCTTTCCCTTTAGGTTTTACCCCAACAATGTTTTCATTAGTTTCGCTCACTCTCGAAATCAAGCATTTTACAGCAGGTTGGAGCAGCCTGTATCTCAGCACAGGAATAAGGTAGGGAAGAATTCTAAGGCTCATTTTGACTGCCTCCAGAAGTTAGATCAGATGGCAAATTGGATTTGGTGCTAGGTCTTTCCCTTTAGGTTTTACCCCAACAATGTTTTCATTAGTTTCGCTCACTCTCGAAATCAAGCATTTTACAGCAGGTTGGAGCAGCCTGTATCTCAGCACAGGAATAAGGTAGGGAAGAATTCTAAGGATCATTTTGACTGCCTCCAGAAGTTAGATCAGATGGCAAATTGGATTTGGTGCTAGGTCTTTCCCTTTAGGTTTTACCCCAACAATGTTTTCATTAGTTTCGCTCACTCTCGAAATCAAGCATTTTACAGCAGGTTGGAGCAGCCTGTATCTCAGCACAGGAATAAGGTAGGGAAGAATTCTAAGGCTCATTTTGACTGCCTCCAGAAGTTAGATCAGATGGCAAATTGGATTTGGTGCTAGGTCTTTCCCTTTAGGTTTTACCCCAACAATGTTTTCATTAGTTTCGCTCACTCTCGAAATCAAGCATTTTACAGCAGGTTGGAGCAGCCTGTATCTCAGCACAGGAATAAGGTAGGGAAGAATTCTAAGGCTCATTTTGACTGCCTCCAGAAGTTAGATCAGATGGCAAATTGGATTTGGTGCTAGGTCTTTCCCTTTAGGTTTTACCCCAACAATGTTTTCATTAGTTTCGCTCACTCTCGAAATCAAGCATTTTACAGCAGGTTGGAGCAGCCTGTATCTCAGCACAGCAATAAGGTAGGGAAGAATTCTAAGGCTCATTTTGACTGCCTCCAGAAGTTAGATCAGATGGCAAATTGGATTTGGTGCTAGGTCTTTCCCTTTAGGTTTTACCCCAACAATGTTTTCATTAGTTTCGCTCACTCTCGAAATCAAGCATTTTACAGCAGGTTGGAGCAGCCTGTATCTCAGCACAGGAATAAGGTAGGGAAGAATTCTAAGGCTCATTTTGACTGCCTCCAGAAGTTAGATCAGATGGCAAATTGGATTTGGTGCTAGGTCTTTCCCTTTAGGTTTTACCCCAACAATGTTTTCATTAGTTTCGCTCACTCTCGAAATCAAGCATTTCACAGCAGGTTGGAGCAGCCTGTATCTCAGCACAGGAATAAGGTAGGGAAGAATTCTAAGGCTCATTTTGACTGCCTCCAGAAGTTAGATCAGATGGCAAATTGGATTTGGTGCTAGGTCTTTCCTTTTAGGTTTTACCCCAACAATGTTTTCATTAGTTTCGCTCACTCTCGAAATCAAGCATTTTACAGCAGGTTGGAGCAGCCTGTATCTCAGCACAGGAATAAGGTAGGGAAGAATTCTAAGGCTCATTTTGACTGCCTCCAGAAGTTAGATCAGATGGCAAATTGGATTTGGTGCTAGGTCTTTCCCTTTAGGTTTTACCCCAACAATGTTTTCATTAGTTTCGCTCACTCTCGAAATCAAGCATTTTACAGCAGGTTGGAGCAGCCTGTATCTCAGCACAGGAATAAGGTAGGGAAGAATTCTAAGGCTCATTTTGACTGCCTCCAGAAGTTAGATCAGATGGCAAATTGGATTTGGTGCTAGGTCTTTCCCTTTAGGTTTTACCCCAACAATGTTTTCATTAGTTTCGCTCACTCTCGAAATCAAGCATTTTACAGCAGGTTGGAGCAGCCTGTATCTCAGCACAGGAATAAGGTAGGGAAGAATTCTAAGGATCATTTTGACTGCCTCCAGAAGTTAGATCAGATGGCAAATTGGATTTGGTGCTAGGTCTTTCCCTTTAGGTTTTACCCCAACAATGTTTTCATTAGTTTCGCTCACTCTCGAAATCAAGCATTTTACAGCAGGTTGGAGCAGCCTGTATCTCAGCACAGGAATAAGGTAGGGAAGAATTCTAAGGATCATTTTGACTGCCTCCAGAAGTTAGTTAGATCAGATGGCAAATTGGATTTGGTGCTAGGTCTTTCCCTTTAGGTTTTACCCCAACAATGTTTTCATTAGTTTCGCTCACTCTCGAAATCAAGCATTTTACAGCAGGTTGGAGCAGCCTGTATCTCAGCACAGGAATAAGGTAGGGAAGAATTCTAAGGATCATTTTGACTGCCTCCAGAAGTTAGATCAGATGGCAAATTGGATTTGGTGCTAGGTCTTTCCCTTTAGGTTTTACCCCAACAATGTTTTCATTAGTTTCGCTCACTCTCGAAATCAAGCATTTTACAGCAGGTTGGAGCAGCCTGTATCTCAGCACAGGAATAAGGTAGGGAAGAATTCTAAGGCTCATTTTGACTGCCTCCAGAAGTTAGATCAGATGGCAAATTGGATTTGGTGCTAGGTCTTTCCCTTTAGGTTTTACCCCAACAATGTTTTCATTAGTTTCGCTCACTCTCGAAATCAAGCATTTTACAGCAGGTTGGAGCAGCCTGTATCTCAGCACAGGAATAAGGTAGGGAAGAATTCTAAGGATCATTTTGACTGCCTCCAGAAGTTAGATCAGATGGCAAATTGGATTTGGTGCTAGGTCTTTCCCTTTAGGTTTTACCCCAACAATGTTTTCATTAGTTTCGCTCACTCTCGAAATCAAGCATTTTACAGCAGGTTGGAGCAGCCTGTATCTCAGCACAGGAATAAGGTAGGGAAGAATTCTAAGGCTCATTTTGACTGCCTCCAGAAGTTAGATCAGATGGCAAATTGGATTTGGTGCTAGGTCTTTCCCTTTAGGTTTTACCCCAACAATGTTTTCATTAGTTTCGCTCACTCTCGAAATCAAGCATTTTACAGCAGGTTGGAGCAGCCTGTATCTCAGCACAGGAATAAGGTAGGGAAGAATTCTAAGGCTCATTTTGACTGCCTCCAGAAGTTAGATCAGATGGCAAATTGGATTTGGTGCTAGGTCTTTCCCTTTAGGTTTTACCCCAACAATGTTTTCATTAGTTTCGCTCACTCTCGAAATCAAGCATTTTACAGCAGGTTGGAGCAGCCTGTATCTCAGCACAGGAATAAGGTAGGGAAGAATTCTAAGGCTCATTTTGACTGCCTCCAGAAGTTAGATCAGATGGCAAATTGGATTTGGTGCTAGGTCTTTCCCTTTAGGTTTTACCCCAACAATGTTTTCATTAGTTTCGCTCACTCTCGAAATCAAGCATTTTACAGCAGGTTGGAGCAGCCTGTATCTCAGCACAGGAATAAGGTAGGGAAGAATTCTAAGGCTCATTTTGACTGCCTCCAGAAGTTAGATCAGATGGCAAATTGGATTTGGTGCTAGGTCTTTCCCTTTAGGTTTTACCCCAACA
>NW_027144689.1:0-33841 GCF_026170545.1 Melanerpes formicivorus | reverse complement strand
CAAAATGAGCCTTAGAATTCTTCCCTACCTTATTCCTGTGCTGAGATACAGGCTGCTCCAACCTGCTGTAAAATGCTTGATTTCGAGAGTGAGCGAAACTAATGAAAACATTGTTGGGGTAAAACCTAAAGGGAAAGACCTAGCACCAAATCCAATTTGCCATCTGATCTAACTTCTGGAGGCAGTCAAAATGATCCTTAGAATTCTTCCCCTACCTTATTCCTGTGCTGAGATACAGGCTGCTCCAACCTGCTGTAAAATGCTTGATTTCGAGAGTGAGCGAAACTAATGAAAACATTGTTGGGGTAAAACCTAAAGGGAAAGACCTAGCACCAAATCCAATTTGCCATCTGATCTAACTTCTGGAGGCAGTCAAAATGAGCCTTAGAATTCTTCCCTACCTTATTCCTGTGCTGAGATACAGGCTGCTCCAACCTGCTGTAAAATGCTTGATTTCGAGAGTGAGCGAAACTAATGAAAACATTGTTGGGGTAAAACCTAAAGGGAAAGACCTAGCACCAAATCCAATTTGCCATCTGATCTAACTTCTGGAGGCAGTCAAAATGATCCTTAGAATTCTTCCCTACCTTATTCCTGTGCTGAGATACAGGCTGCTCCAACCTGCTGTAAAATGCTTGATTTCGAGAGTGAGCGAAACTAATGAAAACATTGTTGGGGTAAACCTAAAGGGAAAGACCTAGCACCAAATCCAATTTGCCATCTGATCTAACTTCTGGAGGCAGTCAAAATGATCCTTAGAATTCTTCCCTACCTTATTCCTGTGCTGAGATACAGGCTGCTCCAACCTGCTGTAAAATGCTTGATTTCGAGAGTGAGCGAAACTAATGAAAACATTGTTGGGGTAAAACCTAAAGGGAAAGACCTAGCACCAAATCCAATTTGCCATCTGATCTAACTTCTGGAGGCAGTCAAAATGATCCTTAGAATTCTTCCCTACCTTATTCCTGTGCTGAGATACAGGCTGCTCCAACCTGCTGTAAAATGCTTGATTTCGAGAGTGAGCGAAACTAATGAAAACATTGTTGGGGTAAAACCTAAAGGGAAAGACCTAGCACCAAATCCAATTTGCCATCTGATCTAACTTCTGGAGGCAGTCAAAATGAGCCTTAGAATTCTTCCCTACCTTATTCCTGTGCTGAGATACAGGCTGCTCCAACCTGCTGTAAAATGCTTGATTTCGAGAGTGAGCGAAACTAATGAAAACATTGTTGGGGTAAAACCTAAAGGGAAAGACCTAGCACCAAATCCAATTTGCCATCTGATCTAACTTCTGGAGGCAGTCAAAATGATCCTTAGAATTCTTCCCTACCTTATTCCTGTGCTGAGATACAGGCTGCTCCAACCTGCTGTAAAATGCTTGATTTCGAGAGTGAGCGAAACTAATGAAAACATTGTTGGGGTAAAACCTAAAGGGAAAGACCTAGCACCAAATCCAATTTGCCATCTGATCTAACTTCTGGAGGCAGTCAAAATGATCCTTAGAATTCTTCCCTACCTTATTCCTGTGCTGAGATACAGGCTGCTCCAACCTGCTGTAAAATGCTTGATTTCGAGAGTGAGCGAAACTAATGAAAACATTGTTGGGGTAAAACCTAAAGGGAAAGACCTAGCACCAAATCCAATTTGCCATCTGATCTAACTTCTGGAGGCAGTCAAAATGATCCTTAGAATTCTTCCCTACCTTATTCCTGTGCTGAGATACAGGCTGCTCCAACCTGCTGTAAAATGCTTGATTTCGAGAGTGAGCAAAACTAATGAAAACATTGTTGGGGTAAAACCTAAAGGGAAAGACCTAGCACCAAATCCAATTTGCCATCTGATCTAACTTCTGGAGGCAGTCAAAATGAGCATTTGAATTCTTCCCTACCTTATTCCTGTGCTGAGATACAGGCTGCTCCAACCTGCTGTAAAATGCTTGATTTCGAGAGTGAGCGAAACTAATGAAAACATTGTTGGGGTAAAACCTAAAGGGAAAGACCTAGCACCAAATCCAATTTGCCATCTGATCTAACTTCTGGAGGCAGTCAAAATGATCCTTAGAATTCTTCCCTACCTTATTCCTGTGCTGAGATACAGGCTGCTCCAACCTGCTGTAAAATGCTTGATTTCGAGAGTGAGCGAAACTAATGAAAACATTGTTGGGGTAAAACCTAAAGGGAAAGACCTAGCACCAAAATCCAATTTGCCATCTGATCTAACTTCTGGAGGCAGTCAAAATGAGCCTTAGAATTCTTCCCTACCTTATTCCTGTGCTGAGATACAGGCTGCTCCAACCTGCTGTAAAATGCTTGATTTCGAGAGTGAGCGAAACTAATGAAAACATTGTTGGGGTAAAACCTAAAGGGAAAGACCTAGCACCAAATCCAATTTGCCATCTGATCTAACTTCTGGAGGCAGTCAAAATGATCCTTAGAATTCTTCCCTACCTTATTCCTGTGCTGAGATACAGGCTGCTCCAACCTGCTGTAAAATGCTTGATTTCGAGAGTGAGCGAAACTAATGAAAACATTGTTGGGGTAAAACCTAAAGGGAAAGGACCTAGCACCAAATCCAATTTGCCATCTGATCTAACTTCTGGAGGCAGTCAAAATGATCCTTAGAATTCTTCCCTACCTTATTCCTGTGCTGAGATACAGGCTGCTCCAACCTGCTGTAAAATGCTTGATTTCGAGAGTGAGCGAAACTAATGAAAACATTGTTGGGTAAAACCTAAAGGGAAAGACCTAGCACCAAAATCCAATTTGCCATCTGATCTAACTTCTGGAGGCAGTCAAAATGATCCTTAGAATTCTTCCCTACCTTATTCCTGTGCTGAGATACAGGCTGCTCCAACCTGCTGTAAAATGCTTGATTTCGAGAGTGAGCGAAACTAATGAAAACATTGTTGGGGTAAAACCTAAAGGGAAAGACCTAGCACCAAATCCAATTTGCCATCTGATCTAACTTCTGGAGGCAGTCAAAATGAGCATTTGAATTCTTCCCTACCTTATTCCTGTGCTGAGATACAGGCTGCTCCAACCTGCTGTAAAATGCTTGATTTCGAGAGTGAGCGAAACTAATGAAAACATTGTTGGGGTAAAACCTAAAGGGAAAGACCTAGCACCAAATCCAATTTGCCATCTGATCTAACTTCTGGAGGCAGTCAAAATGAGCCTTAGAATTCTTCCCTACCTTATTCCTGTGCTGAGATACAGGCTGCTCCAACCTGCTGTAAAATGCTTGATTTCGAGAGTGAGCGAAACTAATGAAAACATTGTTGGGGTAAAACCTAAAGGGAAAGACCTAGCACCAAATCCAATTTGCCATCTGATCTAACTTCTGGAGGCAGTCAAAATGAGCCTTAGAATTCTTCCCTACCTTATTCCTGTGCTGAGATACAGGCTGCTCCAACCTGCTGTAAAATGCTTGATTTCGAGAGGGAGCGAAACTAATGAAAACATTGTTGGGGTAAAACCTAAAGGGAAAGACCTAGCACCAAATCCAATTTGCCATCTGATCTAACTTCTGGAGGCAGTCAAAATGAGCCTTAGAATTCTTCCCTACCTTATTCCTGTGCTGAGATACAGGCTGCTCCAACCTGCTGTAAAATGCTTGATTTCGAGAGTGAGCGAAACTAATGAAAACATTGTTGGGGTAAAACCTAAAGGGAAAGACCTAGCACCAAATCCAATTTGCCATCTGATCTAACTTCTGGAGGCAGTCAAAATGAGCCTTAGAATTCTTCCCTACCTTATTCCTGTGCTGAGATACAGGCTGCTCCAACCTGCTGTAAAATGCTTGATTTCGAGAGTGAGCGAAACTAATGAAAACATTGTTGGGGTAAAACCTAAAGGGAAAGACCTAGCACCAAATCCAATTTGCCATCTGATCTAACTTCTGGAGGCAGTCAAAATGAGCCTTAGAATTCTTCCCTACCTTATTCCTGTGCTGAGATACAGGCTGCTCCAACCTGCTGTAAAATGCTTGATTTCGAGAGTGAGCGAAACTAATGAAAACATTGTTGGGGTAAAACCTAAAGGGAAAGACCTAGCACCAAATCCAATTTGCCATCTGATCTAACTTCTGGAGGCAGTCAAAATGAGCCTTAGAATTCTTCCCTACCTTATTCCTGTGCTGAGATACAGGCTGCTCCAACCTGCTGTAAAATGCTTGATTTCGAGAGTGAGCGAAACTAATGAAAACATTGTTGGGGTAAAACCTAAAGGGAAAGACCTAGCACCAAATCCAATTTGCCATCTGATCTAACTTCTGGAGGCAGTCAAAATGAGCCTTAGAATTCTTCCCTACCTTATTCCTGTGCTGAGATACAGGCTGCTCCAACCTGCTGTAAAATGCTTGATTTCGAGAGTGAGCGAAACTAATGAAAACATTGTTGGGGTAAAACCTAAAGGGAAAGACCTAGCACCAAATCCAATTTGCCATCTGATCTAACTTCTGGAGGCAGTCAAAATGATCCTTAGAATTCTTCCCTACCTTATTCCTGTGCTGAGATACAGGCTGCTCCAACCTGCTGTAAAATGCTTGATTTCGAGAGTGAGCGAAACTAATGAAAACATTGTTGGGGTAAAACCTAAAGGGAAAGACCTAGCACCAAATCCAATTTGCCATCTGATCTAACTTCTGGAGGCAGTCAAAATGATCCTTAGAATTCTTCCCTACCTTATTCCTGTGCTGAGATACAGGCTGCTCCAACCTGCTGTAAAATGCTTGATTTCGAGAGTGAGCGAAACTAATGAAAACATTGTTGGGGTAAAACCTAAAGGGAAAGACCTAGCACCAAATCCAATTTGCCATCTGATCTAACTTCTGGAGGCAGTCAAAATGAGCATTTGAATTCTTCCCTACCTTATTCCTGTGCTGAGATACAGGCTGCTCCAACCTGCTGTAAAATGCTTGATTTCGAGAGTGAGCGAAACTAATGAAAACATTGTTGGGGTAAAACCTAAAGGGAAAGACCTAGCACCAAATCCAATTTGCCATCTGATCTAACTTCTGGAGGCAGTCAAAATGAGCCTTAGAATTCTTCCCTACCTTATTCCTGTGCTGAGATACAGGCTGCTCCAACCTGCTGTAAAATGCTTGATTTCGAGAGTGAGCGAAACTAATGAAAACATTGTTGGGGTAAAACCTAAAGGGAAAGACCTAGCACCAAATCCAATTTGCCATCTGATCTAACTTCTGGAGGCAGTCAAAATGATCCTTAGAATTCTTCCCTACCTTATTCCTGTGCTGAGATACAGGCTGCTCCAACCTGCTGTAAAATGCTTGATTTCGAGAGTGAGCGAAACTAATGAAAACATTGTTGGGGTAAAACCTAAAGGGAAAGACCTAGCACCAAATCCAATTTGCCATCTGATCTAACTTCTGGAGGCAGTCAAAATGAGCATTTGAATTCTTCCCTACCTTATTCCTGTGCTGAGATACAGGGCTGCTCCAACCTGCTGTAAAATGCTTGATTTCGAGAGTGAGCGAAACTAATGAAAACATTGTTGGGGTAAAACCTAAAGGGAAAGACCTAGCACCAAATCCAATTTGCCATCTGATCTAACTTCTGGAGGCAGTCAAAATGAGCCTTAGAATTCTTCCCTACCTTATTCCTGTGCTGAGATACAGGCTGCTCCAACCTGCTGTAAAATGCTTGATTTCGAGAGTGAGCGAAACTAATGAAAACATTGTTGGGGTAAAACCTAAAGGGAAAGACCTAGCACCAAATCCAATTTGCCATCTGATCTAACTTCTGGAGGCAGTCAAAATGAGCCTTAGAATTCTTCCCTACCTTATTCCTGTGCTGAGATACAGGCTGCTCCAACCTGCTGTAAAATGCTTGATTTCGAGAGTGAGCGAAACTAATGAAAACATTGTTGGGGTAAAACCTAAAGGGAAAGACCTAGCACCAAATCCAATTTGCCATCTGATCTAACTTCTGGAGGCAGTCAAAATGAGCCTTAGAATTCTTCCCTACCTTATTCCTGTGCTGAGATACAGGCTGCTCCAACCTGCTGTAAAATGCTTGATTTCGAGAGTGAGCGAAACTAATGAAAACATTGTTGGGGTAAAACCTAAAGGGAAAGACCTAGAACCAAATCCAATTTGCCATCTGATCTAACTTCTGGAGGCAGTCAAAATGAGCCTTAGAATTCTTCCCTACCTTATTCCTGTGCTGAGATACAGGCTGCTCCAACCTGCTGTAAAATGCTTGATTTCGAGAGTGAGCGAAACTAATGAAAACATTGTTGGGGTAAAACCTAAAGGGAAAGACCTAGCACCAAATCCAATTTGCCATCTGATCTAACTTCTGGAGGCAGTCAAAATGATCCTCAGAATTCTTCCCCACCTTATTCCTGTGCTGAGATACAGGCTGCTCCAACCTGCTGTAAAATGCTTGATTTCGAGAGTGAGCGAAACTAATGAAAACATTGTTGGGGTAAAACCTAAAGGGAAAGACCTAGCACCAAATCCAATTTGCCATCTGATCTAACTTCTGGAGGCAGTCAAAATGAGCCTCAGAATTCTTCCCTACCTTATTCCTGTGCTGAGATACAGGCTGCTCCAACCTGCTGTAAAATGCTTGATTTCGAGAGTGAGCGAAACTAATGAAAACATTGTTGGGGTAAAACCTAAAGGGAAAGACCTAGCACCAAATCCAATTTGCCATCTGATCTAACTTCTGGAGGCAGTCAAAATGATCCTTAGAATTCTTCCCTACCTTATTCCTGTGCTGAGATACAGGCTGCTCCAACCTGCTGTAAAATGCTTGATTTCGAGAGTGAGCGAAACTAATGAAAACATTGTTGGGGTAAAACCTAAAGGGAAAGACCTAGCACCAAATCCAATTTGCCATCTGATCTAACTTCTGGAGGCAGTCAAAATGATCCTTAGAATTCTTCCCTACCTTATTCCTGTGCTGAGATACAGGCTGCTCCAACCTGCTGTAAAATGCTTGATTTCGAGAGTGAGCGAAACTAATGAAAACATTGTTGGGGTAAAACCTAAAGGGAAAGACCTAGCACCAAATCCAATTTGCCATCTGATCTAACTTCTGGAGGCAGTAAAAATGATCCTTAGAATTCTTCCCTACCTTATTCCTGTGCTGAGATACAGGCTGCTCCAACCTGCTGTAAAATGCTTGATTTCGAGAGTGAGCGAAACTAATGAAAACATTGTTGGGGTAAAACCTAAAGGGAAAGACCTAGCACCAAATCCAATTTGCCATCTGATCTAACTTCTGGAGGCAGTCAAAATGATCCTTAGAATTCTTCCCTACCTTATTCCTGTGCTGAGATACAGGCTGCTCCAACCTGCTGTAAAATGCTTGATTTCGAGAGTGAGCGAAACTAATGAAAACATTGTTGGGGTAAAACCTAAAGGGAAAGACCTAGCACCAAATCCAATTTGCCATCTGATCTAACTTCTGGAGGCAGTCAAAATGAGCATTTGAATTCTTCCCTACCTTATTCCTGTGCTGAGATACAGGCTGCTCCAACCTGCTGTAAAATGCTTGATTTCGAGAGTGAGCGAAACTAATGAAAACATTGTTGGGGTAAAACCTAAAGGGAAAGACCTAGCACCAAATCCAATTTGCCATCTGATCTAACTTCTGGAGGCAGTCAAAATGAGCATTTGAATTCTTCCCTACCTTATTCCTGTGCTGAGATACAGGCTGCTCCAACCTGCTGTAAAATGCTTGATTTCGAGAGTGAGCGAAACTAATGAAAACATTGTTGGGGTAAAACCTAAAGGGAAAGACCTAGCACCAAATCCAATTTGCCATCTGATCTAACTTCTGGAGGCAGTCAAAATGATCCTTAGAATTCTTCCCTACCTTATTCCTGTGCTGAGATACAGGCTGCTCCAACCTGCTGTAAAATGCTTGATTTCGAGAGTGAGCGAAACTAATGAAAACATTGTTGGGGTAAAACCTAAAGGGAAAGACCTAGCACCAAATCCAATTTGCCATCTGATCTAACTTCTGGAGGCAGTCAAAATGATCCTTAGAATTCTTCCCTACCTTATTCCTGTGCTGAGATACAGGCTGCTCCAACCTGCTGTAAAATGCTTGATTTCGAGAGTGAGCGAAACTAATGAAAACATTGTTGGGGTAAAACCTAAAGGGAAAGACCTAGCACCAAATCCAATTTGCCATCTGATCTAACTTCTGGAGGCAGTCAAAATGAGCATTTGAATTCTTCCCTACCTTATTCCTGTGCTGAGATACAGGCTGCTCCAACCTGCTGTAAAATGCTTGATTTCGAGAGTGAGCGAAACTAATGAAAACATTGTTGGGGTAAAACCTAAAGGGAAAGACCTAGCACCAAATCCAATTTGCCATCTGATCTAACTTCTGGAGGCAGTCAAAATGAGCCTTAGAATTCTTCCCTACCTTATTCCTGTGCTGAGATACAGGCTGCTCCAACCTGCTGTAAAATGCTTGATTTCGAGAGTGAGCGAAACTAATGAAAACATTGTTGGGGTAAAACCTAAAGGGAAAGACCTAGCACCAAATCCAATTTGCCATCTGATCTAACTTCTGGAGGCAGTCAAAATGAGCCTTAGAATTCTTCCCTACCTTATTCCTGTGCTGAGATACAGGCTGCTCCAACCTGCTGTAAAATGCTTGATTTCGAGAGTGAGCGAAACTAATGAAAACATTGTTGGGGTAAAACCTAAAGGGAAAGACCTAGCACCAAATCCAATTTGCCATCTGATCTAACTTCTGGAGGCAGTCAAAATGAGCCTTAGAATTCTTCCCTACCTTATTCCTGTGCTGAGATACAGGCTGCTCCAACCTGCTGTAAAATGCTTGATTTCGAGAGTGAGCGAAACTAATGAAAACATTGTTGGGGTAAAACCTAAAGGGAAAGACCTAGAACCAAATCCAATTTGCCATCTGATCTAACTTCTGGAGGCAGTCAAAATGAGCCTTAGAATTCTTCCCTACCTTATTCCTGTGCTGAGATACAGGCTGCTCCAACCTGCTGTAAAATGCTTGATTTCGAGAGTGAGCGAAACTAATGAAAACATTGTTGGGGTAAAACCTAAAGGGAAAGACCTAGCACCAAATCCAATTTGCCATCTGATCTAACTTCTGGAGGCAGTCAAAATGATCCTCAGAATTCTTCCCCACCTTATTCCTGTGCTGAGATACAGGCTGCTCCAACCTGCTGTAAAATGCTTGATTTCGAGAGTGAGCGAAACTAATGAAAACATTGTTGGGGTAAAACCTAAAGGGAAAGACCTAGCACCAAATCCAATTTGCCATCTGATCTAACTTCTGGAGGCAGTCAAAATGAGCCTCAGAATTCTTCCCTACCTTATTCCTGTGCTGAGATACAGGCTGCTCCAACCTGCTGTAAAATGCTTGATTTCGAGAGTGAGCGAAACTAATGAAAACATTGTTGGGGTAAAACCTAAAGGGAAAGACCTAGCACCAAATCCAATTTGCCATCTGATCTAACTTCTGGAGGCAGTCAAAATGATCCTTAGAATTCTTCCCTACCTTATTCCTGTGCTGAGATACAGGCTGCTCCAACCTGCTGTAAAATGCTTGATTTCGAGAGTGAGCGAAACTAATGAAAACATTGTTGGGGTAAAACCTAAAGGGAAAGACCTAGCACCAAATCCAATTTGCCATCTGATCTAACTTCTGGAGGCAGTCAAAATGATCCTTAGAATTCTTCCCTACCTTATTCCTGTGCTGAGATACAGGCTGCTCCAACCTGCTGTAAAATGCTTGATTTCGAGAGTGAGCGAAACTAATGAAAACATTGTTGGGGTAAAACCTAAAGGGAAAGACCTAGCACCAAATCCAATTTGCCATCTGATCTAACTTCTGGAGGCAGTAAAAATGATCCTTAGAATTCTTCCCTACCTTATTCCTGTGCTGAGATACAGGCTGCTCCAACCTGCTGTAAAATGCTTGATTTCGAGAGTGAGCGAAACTAATGAAAACATTGTTGGGGTAAAACCTAAAGGGAAAGACCTAGCACCAAATCCAATTTGCCATCTGATCTAACTTCTGGAGGCAGTCAAAATGATCCTTAGAATTCTTCCCTACCTTATTCCTGTGCTGAGATACAGGCTGCTCCAACCTGCTGTAAAATGCTTGATTTCGAGAGTGAGCGAAACTAATGAAAACATTGTTGGGGTAAAACCTAAAGGGAAAGACCTAGCACCAAATCCAATTTGCCATCTGATCTAACTTCTGGAGGCAGTCAAAATGAGCATTTGAATTCTTCCCTACCTTATTCCTGTGCTGAGATACAGGCTGCTCCAACCTGCTGTAAAATGCTTGATTTCGAGAGTGAGCGAAACTAATGAAAACATTGTTGGGGTAAAACCTAAAGGGAAAGACCTAGCACCAAATCCAATTTGCCATCTGATCTAACTTCTGGAGGCAGTCAAAATGAGCATTTGAATTCTTCCCTACCTTATTCCTGTGCTGAGATACAGGCTGCTCCAACCTGCTGTAAAATGCTTGATTTCGAGAGTGAGCGAAACTAATGAAAACATTGTTGGGGTAAAACCTAAAGGGAAAGACCTAGCACCAAATCCAATTTGCCATCTGATCTAACTTCTGGAGGCAGTCAAAATGATCCTTAGAATTCTTCCCTACCTTATTCCTGTGCTGAGATACAGGCTGCTCCAACCTGCTGTAAAATGCTTGATTTCGAGAGTGAGCGAAACTAATGAAAACATTGTTGGGGTAAAACCTAAAGGGAAAGACCTAGCACCAAATCCAATTTGCCATCTGATCTAACTTCTGGAGGCAGTCAAAATGATCCTTAGAATTCTTCCCTACCTTATTCCTGTGCTGAGATACAGGCTGCTCCAACCTGCTGTAAAATGCTTGATTTCGAGAGTGAGCGAAACTAATGAAAACATTGTTGGGGTAAAACCTAAAGGGAAAGACCTAGCACCAAATCCAATTTGCCATCTGATCTAACTTCTGGAGGCAGTCAAAATGAGCCTTAGAATTCTTCCCTACCTTATTCCTGTGCTGAGATACAGGCTGCTCCAACCTGCTGTAAAATGCTTGATTTCGAGAGTGAGCGAAACTAATGAAAACATTGTTGGGGTAAAACCTAAAGGGAAAGACCTAGCACCAAATCCAATTTGCCATCTGATCTAACTTCTGGAGGCAGTCAAAATGATCCTTAGAATTCTTCCCTACCTTATTCCTGTGCTGAGATACAGGCTGCTCCAACCTGCTGTAAAATGCTTGATTTCGAGAGTGAGCGAAACTAATGAAAACATTGTTGGGGTAAAACCTAAAGGGAAAGACCTAGCACCAAATCCAATTTGCCATCTGATCTAACTTCTGGAGGCAGTCAAAATGAGCCTTAGAATTCTTCCCTACCTTATTCCTGTGCTGAGATACAGGCTGCTCCAACCTGCTGTAAAATGCTTGATTTCGAGAGTGAGCGAAACTAATGAAAACATTGTTGGGGTAAAACCTAAAGGGAAAGACCTAGCACCAAATCCAATTTGCCATCTGATCTAACTTCTGGAGGCAGTCAAAATGAGCCTTAGAATTCTTCCCTACCTTATTCCTGTGCTGAGATACAGGCTGCTCCAACCTGCTGTAAAATGCTTGATTTCGAGAGTGAGCGAAACTAATGAAAACATTGTTGGGGTAAAACCTAAAGGGAAAGACCTAGCACCAAATCCAATTTGCCATCTGATCTAACTTCTGGAGGCAGTCAAAATGAGCCTTAGAATTCTTCCCTACCTTATTCCTGTGCTGAGATACAGGCTGCTCCAACCTGCTGTAAAATGCTTGATTTCGAGAGTGAGCGAAACTAATGAAAACATTGTTGGGGTAAAACCTAAAGGGAAAGACCTAGAACCAAATCCAATTTGCCATCTGATCTAACTTCTGGAGGCAGTCAAAATGAGCCTTAGAATTCTTCCCTACCTTATTCCTGTGCTGAGATACAGGCTGCTCCAACCTGCTGTAAAATGCTTGATTTCGAGAGTGAGCGAAACTAATGAAAACATTGTTGGGGTAAAACCTAAAGGGAAAGACCTAGCACCAAATCCAATTTGCCATCTGATCTAACTTCTGGAGGCAGTCAAAATGATCCTCAGAATTCTTCCCCACCTTATTCCTGTGCTGAGATACAGGCTGCTCCAACCTGCTGTAAAATGCTTGATTTCGAGAGTGAGCGAAACTAATGAAAACATTGTTGGGGTAAAACCTAAAGGGAAAGACCTAGCACCAAATCCAATTTGCCATCTGATCTAACTTCTGGAGGCAGTCAAAATGAGCCTCAGAATTCTTCCCTACCTTATTCCTGTGCTGAGATACAGGCTGCTCCAACCTGCTGTAAAATGCTTGATTTCGAGAGTGAGCGAAACTAATGAAAACATTGTTGGGGTAAAACCTAAAGGGAAAGACCTAGCACCAAATCCAATTTGCCATCTGATCTAACTTCTGGAGGCAGTCAAAATGATCCTTAGAATTCTTCCCTACCTTATTCCTGTGCTGAGATACAGGCTGCTCCAACCTGCTGTAAAATGCTTGATTTCGAGAGTGAGCGAAACTAATGAAAACATTGTTGGGGTAAAACCTAAAGGGAAAGACCTAGCACCAAATCCAATTTGCCATCTGATCTAACTTCTGGAGGCAGTCAAAATGATCCTTAGAATTCTTCCCTACCTTATTCCTGTGCTGAGATACAGGCTGCTCCAACCTGCTGTAAAATGCTTGATTTCGAGAGTGAGCGAAACTAATGAAAACATTGTTGGGGTAAAACCTAAAGGGAAAGACCTAGCACCAAATCCAATTTGCCATCTGATCTAACTTCTGGAGGCAGTAAAAATGATCCTTAGAATTCTTCCCTACCTTATTCCTGTGCTGAGATACAGGCTGCTCCAACCTGCTGTAAAATGCTTGATTTCGAGAGTGAGCGAAACTAATGAAAACATTGTTGGGGTAAAACCTAAAGGGAAAGACCTAGCACCAAATCCAATTTGCCATCTGATCTAACTTCTGGAGGCAGTCAAAATGATCCTTAGAATTCTTCCCTACCTTATTCCTGTGCTGAGATACAGGCTGCTCCAACCTGCTGTAAAATGCTTGATTTCGAGAGTGAGCGAAACTAATGAAAACATTGTTGGGGTAAAACCTAAAGGGAAAGACCTAGCACCAAATCCAATTTGCCATCTGATCTAACTTCTGGAGGCAGTCAAAATGAGCATTTGAATTCTTCCCTACCTTATTCCTGTGCTGAGATACAGGCTGCTCCAACCTGCTGTAAAATGCTTGATTTCGAGAGTGAGCGAAACTAATGAAAACATTGTTGGGGTAAAACCTAAAGGGAAAGACCTAGCACCAAATCCAATTTGCCATCTGATCTAACTTCTGGAGGCAGTCAAAATGAGCATTTGAATTCTTCCCTACCTTATTCCTGTGCTGAGATACAGGCTGCTCCAACCTGCTGTAAAATGCTTGATTTCGAGAGTGAGCGAAACTAATGAAAACATTGTTGGGGTAAAACCTAAAGGGAAAGACCTAGCACCAAATCCAATTTGCCATCTGATCTAACTTCTGGAGGCAGTCAAAATGATCCTTAGAATTCTTCCCTACCTTATTCCTGTGCTGAGATACAGGCTGCTCCAACCTGCTGTAAAATGCTTGATTTCGAGAGTGAGCGAAACTAATGAAAACATTGTTGGGGTAAAACCTAAAGGGAAAGACCTAGCACCAAATCCAATTTGCCATCTGATCTAACTTCTGGAGGCAGTCAAAATGATCCTTAGAATTCTTCCCTACCTTATTCCTGTGCTGAGATACAGGCTGCTCCAACCTGCTGTAAAATGCTTGATTTCGAGAGTGAGCGAAACTAATGAAAACATTGTTGGGGTAAAACCTAAAGGGAAAGACCTAGCACCAAATCCAATTTGCCATCTGATCTAACTTCTGGAGGCAGTCAAAATGAGCCTTAGAATTCTTCCCTACCTTATTCCTGTGCTGAGATACAGGCTGCTCCAACCTGCTGTAAAATGCTTGATTTCGAGAGTGAGCGAAACTAATGAAAACATTGTTGGGGTAAAACCTAAAGGGAAAGACCTAGCACCAAATCCAATTTGCCATCTGATCTAACTTCTGGAGGCAGTCAAAATGATCCTTAGAATTCTTCCCTACCTTATTCCTGTGCTGAGATACAGGCTGCTCCAACCTGCTGTAAAATGCTTGATTTCGAGAGTGAGCGAAACTAATGAAAACATTGTTGGGGTAAAACCTAAAGGGAAAGACCTAGCACCAAATCCAATTTGCCATC
The DNA here is from genome assembly GCF_026170545.1 of Melanerpes formicivorus. Lineage (NCBI taxonomy): Eukaryota > Metazoa > Chordata > Aves > Piciformes > Picidae > Melanerpes > Melanerpes formicivorus. The sequence continues at coordinate 19,538 of NW_027144689.1, read as the reverse complement.
TGATCTAACTTCTGGAGGCAGTCAAAATGAGCCTTAGAATTCTTCCCTACCTTATTCCTGTGCTGAGATACAGGCTGCTCCAACCTGCTGTAAAATGCTTGATTTCGAGAGGGAGCGAAACTAATGAAAACATTGTTGGGGTAAAACCTAAAGGGAAAGACCTAGCACCAAATCCAATTTGCCATCTGATCTAACTTCTGGAGGCAGTCAAAATGAGCCTTAGAATTCTTCCCTACCTTATTCCTGTGCTGAGATACAGGCTGCTCCAACCTGCTGTAAAATGCTTGATTTCGAGAGGGAGCGAAACTAATGAAAACATTGTTGGGGTAAAACCTAAAGGGAAAGACCTAGCACCAAATCCAATTTGCCATCTGATCTAACTTCTGGAGGCAGTCAAAATGATCCTTAGAATTCTTCCCTACCTTATTCCTGTGCTGAGATACAGGCTGCTCCAACCTGCTGTAAAATGCTTGATTTCGAGAGTGAGCGAAACTAATGAAAACATTGTTGGGGTAAAACCTAAAGGGAAAGACCTAGCACCAAATCCAATTTGCCATCTGATCTAACTTCTGGAGGCAGTCAAAATGATCCTTAGAATTCTTCCCTACCTTATTCCTGTGCTGAGATACAGGCTGCTCCAACCTGCTGTAAAATGCTTGATTTCGAGAGTGAGCGAAACTAATGAAAACATTGTTGGGGTAAAACCTAAAGGGAAAGACCTAGCACCAAATCCAATTTGCCATCTGATCTAACTTCTGGAGGCAGTCAAAATGAGCCTTAGAATTCTTCCCTACCTTATTCCTGTGCTGAGATACAGGCTGCTCCAACCTGCTGTAAAATGCTTGATTTCGAGAGTGAGCGAAACTAATGAAAACATTGTTGGGGTAAAACCTAAAGGGAAAGACCTAGCACCAAATCCAATTTGCCATCTGATCTAACTTCTGGAGGCAGTCAAAATGAGCCTTAGAATTCTTCCCTACCTTATTCCTGTGCTGAGATACAGGCTGCTCCAACCTGCTGTAAAATGCTTGATTTCGAGAGTGAGCGAAACTAATGAAAACATTGTTGGGGTAAAACCTAAAGGGAAAGACCTAGCACCAAATCCAATTTGCCATCTGATCTAACTTCTGGAGGCAGTCAAAATGAGCCTTAGAATTCTTCCCTACCTTATTCCTGTGCTGAGATACAGGCTGCTCCAACCTGCTGTAAAATGCTTGATTTCGAGAGTGAGCGAAACTAATGAAAACATTGTTGGGGTAAAACCTAAAGGGAAAGACCTAGCACCAAATCCAATTTGCCATCTGATCTAACTTCTGGAGGCAGTCAAAATGATCCTTAGAATTCTTCCCTACCTTATTCCTGTGCTGAGATACAGGCTGCTCCAACCTGCTGTAAAATGCTTGATTTCGAGAGTGAGCGAAACTAATGAAAACATTGTTGGGGTAAAACCTAAAGGGAAAGACCTAGCACCAAATCCAATTTGCCATCTGATCTAACTTCTGGAGGCAGTCAAAATGATCCTTAGAATTCTTCCCTACCTTATTCCTGTGCTGAGATACAGGCTGCTCCAACCTGCTGTAAAATGCTTGATTTCGAGAGTGAGCGAAACTAATGAAAACATTGTTGGGGTAAAACCTAAAGGGAAAGACCTAGCACCAAATCCAATTTGCCATCTGATCTAACTTCTGGAGGCAGTCAAAATGAGCATTTGAATTCTTCCCTACCTTATTCCTGTGCTGAGATACAGGCTGCTCCAACCTGCTGTAAAATGCTTGATTTCGAGAGTGAGCGAAACTAATGAAAACATTGTTGGGGTAAAACCTAAAGGGAAAGACCTAGCACCAAATCCAATTTGCCATCTGATCTAACTTCTGGAGGCAGTCAAAATGAGCCTTAGAATTCTTCCCTACCTTATTCCTGTGCTGAGATACAGGCTGCTCCAACCTGCTGTAAAATGCTTGATTTCGAGAGTGAGCGAAACTAATGAAAACATTGTTGGGGTAAAACCTAAAGGGAAAGACCTAGCACCAAATCCAATTTGCCATCTGATCTAACTTCTGGAGGCAGTCAAAATGATCCTTAGAATTCTTCCCTACCTTATTCCTGTGCTGAGATACAGGCTGCTCCAACCTGCTGTAAAATGCTTGATTTCGAGAGTGAGCGAAACTAATGAAAACATTGTTGGGGTAAAACCTAAAGGGAAAGACCTAGCACCAAATCCAATTTGCCATCTGATCTAACTTCTGGAGGCAGTCAAAATGAGCATTTGAATTCTTCCCTACCTTATTCCTGTGCTGAGATACAGGCTGCTCCAACCTGCTGTAAAATGCTTGATTTCGAGAGTGAGCGAAACTAATGAAAACATTGTTGGGGTAAAACCTAAAGGGAAAGACCTAGCACCAAATCCAATTTGCCATCTGATCTAACTTCTGGAGGCAGTCAAAATGAGCCTTAGAATTCTTCCCTACCTTATTCCTGTGCTGAGATACAGGCTGCTCCAACCTGCTGTAAAATGCTTGATTTCGAGAGTGAGCGAAACTAATGAAAACATTGTTGGGGTAAAACCTAAAGGGAAAGACCTAGCACCAAATCCAATTTGCCATCTGATCTAACTTCTGGAGGCAGTCAAAATGAGCCTTAGAATTCTTCCCTACCTTATTCCTGTGCTGAGATACAGGCTGCTCCAACCTGCTGTAAAATGCTTGATTTCGAGAGTGAGCGAAACTAATGAAAACATTGTTGGGGTAAAACCTAAAGGGAAAGACCTAGCACCAAATCCAATTTGCCATCTGATCTAACTTCTGGAGGCAGTCAAAATGAGCCTTAGAATTCTTCCCTACCTTATTCCTGTGCTGAGATACAGGCTGCTCCAACCTGCTGTAAAATGCTTGATTTCGAGAGTGAGCGAAACTAATGAAAACATTGTTGGGGTAAAACCTAAAGGGAAAGACCTAGCACCAAATCCAATTTGCCATCTGATCTAACTTCTGGAGGCAGTCAAAATGAGCCTTAGAATTCTTCCCTACCTTATTCCTGTGCTGAGATACAGGCTGCTCCAACCTGCTGTAAAATGCTTGATTTCGAGAGTGAGCGAAACTAATGAAAACATTGTTGGGGTAAAACCTAAAGGGAAAGACCTAGCACCAAATCCAATTTGCCATCTGATCTAACTTCTGGAGGCAGTCAAAATGATCCTCAGAATTCTTCCCCACCTTATTCCTGTGCTGAGATACAGGCTGCTCCAACCTGCTGTAAAATGCTTGATTTCGAGAGTGAGCGAAACTAATGAAAACATTGTTGGGGTAAAACCTAAAGGGAAAGACCTAGCACCAAATCCAATTTGCCATCTGATCTAACTTCTGGAGGCAGTCAAAATGAGCCTCAGAATTCTTCCCTACCTTATTCCTGTGCTGAGATACAGGCTGCTCCAACCTGCTGTAAAATGCTTGATTTCGAGAGTGAGCGAAACTAATGAAAACATTGTTGGGGTAAAACCTAAAGGGAAAGACCTAGCACCAAATCCAATTTGCCATCTGATCTAACTTCTGGAGGCAGTCAAAATGATCCTTAGAATTCTTCCCTACCTTATTCCTGTGCTGAGATACAGGCTGCTCCAACCTGCTGTAAAATGCTTGATTTCGAGAGTGAGCGAAACTAATGAAAACATTGTTGGGGTAAAACCTAAAGGGAAAGACCTAGCACCAAATCCAATTTGCCATCTGATCTAACTTCTGGAGGCAGTCAAAATGATCCTTAGAATTCTTCCCTACCTTATTCCTGTGCTGAGATACAGGCTGCTCCAACCTGCTGTAAAATGCTTGATTTCGAGAGTGAGCGAAACTAATGAAAACATTGTTGGGGTAAAACCTAAAGGGAAAGACCTAGCACCAAATCCAATTTGCCATCTGATCTAACTTCTGGAGGCAGTCAAAATGAGCCTTAGAATTCTTCCCTACCTTATTCCTGTGCTGAGATACAGGCTGCTCCAACCTGCTGTAAAATGCTTGATTTCGAGAGTGAGCGAAACTAATGAAAACATTGTTGGGGTAAAACCTAAAGGGAAAGACCTAGCACCAAATCCAATTTGCCATCTGATCTAACTTCTGGAGGCAGTCAAAATGAGCCTTAGAATTCTTCCCTACCTTATTCCTGTGCTGAGATACAGGCTGCTCCAACCTGCTGTAAAATGCTTGATTTCGAGAGTGAGCGAAACTAATGAAAACATTGTTGGGGTAAAACCTAAAGGGAAAGACCTAGCACCAAATCCAATTTGCCATCTGATCTAACTTCTGGAGGCAGTAAAAATGATCCTTAGAATTCTTCCCTACCTTATTCCTGTGCTGAGATACAGGCTGCTCCAACCTGCTGTAAAATGCTTGATTTCGAGAGTGAGCGAAACTAATGAAAACATTGTTGGGGTAAAACCTAAAGGGAAAGACCTAGCACCAAATCCAATTTGCCATCTGATCTAACTTCTGGAGGCAGTCAAAATGATCCTTAGAATTCTTCCCTACCTTATTCCTGTGCTGAGATACAGGCTGCTCCAACCTGCTGTAAAATGCTTGATTTCGAGAGTGAGCGAAACTAATGAAAACATTGTTGGGGTAAAACCTAAAGGGAAAGACCTAGCACCAAATCCAATTTGCCATCTGATCTAACTTCTGGAGGCAGTCAAAATGAGCATTTGAATTCTTCCCTACCTTATTCCTGTGCTGAGATACAGGCTGCTCCAACCTGCTGTAAAATGCTTGATTTCGAGAGTGAGCGAAACTAATGAAAACATTGTTGGGGTAAAACCTAAAGGGAAAGACCTAGCACCAAATCCAATTTGCCATCTGATCTAACTTCTGGAGGCAGTCAAAATGAGCATTTGAATTCTTCCCTACCTTATTCCTGTGCTGAGATACAGGCTGCTCCAACCTGCTGTAAAATGCTTGATTTCGAGAGTGAGCGAAACTAATGAAAACATTGTTGGGGTAAAACCTAAAGGGAAAGACCTAGCACCAAATCCAATTTGCCATCTGATCTAACTTCTGGAGGCAGTCAAAATGATCCTTAGAATTCTTCCCTACCTTATTCCTGTGCTGAGATACAGGCTGCTCCAACCTGCTGTAAAATGCTTGATTTCGAGAGTGAGCGAAACTAATGAAAACATTGTTGGGGTAAAACCTAAAGGGAAAGACCTAGCACCAAATCCAATTTGCCATCTGATCTAACTTCTGGAGGCAGTCAAAATGATCCTTAGAATTCTTCCCTACCTTATTCCTGTGCTGAGATACAGGCTGCTCCAACCTGCTGTAAAATGCTTGATTTCGAGAGTGAGCGAAACTAATGAAAACATTGTTGGGGTAAAACCTAAAGGGAAAGACCTAGCACCAAATCCAATTTGCCATCTGATCTAACTTCTGGAGGCAGTCAAAATGAGCCTTAGAATTCTTCCCTACCTTATTCCTGTGCTGAGATACAGGCTGCTCCAACCTGCTGTAAAATGCTTGATTTCGAGAGTGAGCGAAACTAATGAAAACATTGTTGGGGTAAAACCTAAAGGGAAAGACCTAGCACCAAATCCAATTTGCCATCTGATCTAACTTCTGGAGGCAGTCAAAATGATCCTTAGAATTCTTCCCTACCTTATTCCTGTGCTGAGATACAGGCTGCTCCTACCTGCTGTAAAATGCTTGATTTCGAGAGTGAGCGAAACTAATGAAAACATTGTTGGGGTAAAACCTAAAGGGAAAGACCTAGCACCAAATCCAATTTGCCATCTGATCTAACTTCTGGAGGCAGTCAAAATGAGCCTTAGAATTCTTCCCTACCTTATTCCTGTGCTGAGATACAGGCTGCTCCAACCTGCTGTAAAATGCTTGATTTCGAGAGTGAGCGAAACTAATGAAAACATTGTTGGGGTAAAACCTAAAGGGAAAGACCTAGCACCAAATCCAATTTGCCATCTGATCTAACTTCTGGAGGCAGTCAAAATGAGCCTTAGAATTCTTCCCTACCTTATTCCTGTGCTGAGATACAGGCTGCTCCAACCTGCTGTAAAATGCTTGATTTCGAGAGTGAGCGAAACTAATGAAAACATTGTTGGGGTAAAACCTAAAGGGAAAGACCTAGCACCAAATCCAATTTGCCATCTGATCTAACTTCTGGAGGCAGTCAAAATGATCCTTAGAATTCTTCCCTACCTTATTCCTGTGCTGAGATACAGGCTGCTCCAACCTGCTGTAAAATGCTTGATTTCGAGAGTGAGCGAAACTAATGAAAACATTGTTGGGGTAAAACCTAAAGGGAAAGACCTAGCACCAAATCCAATTTGCCATCTGATCTAACTTCTGGAGGCAGTCAAAATGATCCTTAGAATTCTTCCCTACCTTATTCCTGTGCTGAGATACAGGCTGCTCCAACCTGCTGTAAAATGCTTGATTTCGAGAGTGAGCGAAACTAATGAAAACATTGTTGGGGTAAAACCTAAAGGGAAAGACCTAGCACCAAATCCAATTTGCCATCCTGTCTAACTTCTGGAGGCAGTCAAAATGAGCCTTAGAATTCTTCCCTACCTTATTCCTGTGCTGAGATACAGGCTGCTCCAACCTGCTGTAAAATGCTTGATTTCGAGAGTGAGCGAAACTAATGAAAACATTGTTGGGGTAAAACCTAAAGGGAAAGACCTAGCACCAAATCCAATTTGCCATCTGATCTAACTTCTGGAGGCAGTCAAAATGATCCTTAGAATTCTTCCCTACCTTATTCCTGTGCTGAGATACAGGCTGCTCCAACCTGCTGTAAAATGCTTGATTTCGAGAGTGAGCGAAACTAATGAAAACATTGTTGGGGTAAAACCTAAAGGGAAAGACCTAGCACCAAATCCAATTTGCCATCTGATCTAACTTCTGGAGGCAGTCAAAATGATCCTTAGAATTCTTCCCTACCTTATTCCTGTGCTGAGATACAGGCTGCTCCAACCTGCTGTAAAATGCTTGATTTCGAGAGTGAGCGAAACTAATGAAAACATTGTTGGGGTAAAACCTAAAGGGAAAGACCTAGCACCAAATCCAATTTGCCATCTGATCTAACTTCTGGAGGCAGTCAAAATGATCCTTAGAATTCTTCCCTACCTTATTCCTGTGCTGAGATACAGGCTGCTCCAACCTGCTGTAAAATGCTTGATTTCGAGAGTGAGCGAAACTAATGAAAACATTGTTGGGGTAAAACCTAAAGGGAAAGACCTAGCACCAAATCCAATTTGCCATCTGATCTAACTTCTGGAGGCAGTCAAAATGATCCTTAGAATTCTTCCCTACCTTATTCCTGTGCTGAGATACAGGCTGCTCCAACCTGCTGTAAAATGCTTGATTTCGAGAGTGAGCGAAACTAATGAAAACATTGTTGGGGTAAAACCTAAAGGGAAAGACCTAGCACCAAATCCAATTTGCCATCTGATCTAACTTCTGGAGGCAGTCAAAATGAGCATTTGAATTCTTCCCTACCTTATTCCTGTGCTGAGATACAGGCTGCTCCAACCTGCTGTAAAATGCTTGATTTCGAGAGTGAGCGAAACTAATGAAAACATTGTTGGGGTAAAACCTAAAGGGAAAGACCTAGCACCAAATCCAATTTGCCATCTGATCTAACTTCTGGAGGCAGTCAAAATGAGCCTTAGAATTCTTCCCTACCTTATTCCTGTGCTGAGATACAGGCTGCTCCAACCTGCTGTAAAATGCTTGATTTCGAGAGTGAGCGAAACTAATGAAAACATTGTTGGGGTAAAACCTAAAGGGAAAGACCTAGCACCAAATCCAATTTGCCATCTGATCTAACTTCTGGAGGCAGTCAAAATGAGCATTTGAATTCTTCCCTACCTTATTCCTGTGCTGAGATACAGGCTGCTCCAACCTGCTGTAAAATGCTTGATTTCGAGAGTGAGCGAAACTAATGAAAACATTGTTGGGGTAAAACCTAAAGGGAAAGACCTAGCACCAAATCCAATTTGCCATCTGATCTAACTTCTGGAGGCAGTCAAAATGAGCATTTGAATTCTTCCCTACCTTATTCCTGTGCTGAGATACAGGCTGCTCCAACCTGCTGTAAAATGCTTGATTTCGAGAGTGAGCGAAACTAATGAAAACATTGTTGGGGTAAAACCTAAAGGGAAAGACCTAGCACCAAATCCAATTTGCCATCTGATCTAACTTCTGGAGGCAGTCAAAATGAGCCTTAGAATTCTTCCCTACCTTATTCCTGTGCTGAGATACAGGCTGCTCCAACCTGCTGTAAAATGCTTGATTTCGAGAGTGAGCGAAACTAATGAAAACATTGTTGGGGTAAAACCTAAAGGGAAAGACCTAGCACCAAATCCAATTTGCCATCTGATCTAACTTCTGGAGGCAGTCAAAATGAGCCTTAGAATTCTTCCCTACCTTATTCCTGTGCTGAGATACAGGCTGCTCCAACCTGCTGTAAAATGCTTGATTTCGAGAGTGAGCGAAACTAATGAAAACATTGTTGGGGTAAAACCTAAAGGGAAAGACCTAGCACCAAATCCAATTTGCCATCTGATCTAACTTCTGGAGGCAGTCAAAATGAGCCTTAGAATTCTTCCCTACCTTATTCCTGTGCTGAGATACAGGCTGCTCCAACCTGCTGTAAAATGCTTGATTCGAGAGTGAGCGAAACTAATGAAAACATTGTTGGGGTAAAACCTAAAGGGAAAGACCTAGCACCAAATCCAATTTGCCATCTGATCTAACTTCTGGAGGCAGTCAAATGATCCTTAGAATTCTTCCCTACCTTATTCCTGTGCTGAGATACAGGCTGCTCCAACCTGCTGTAAAATGCTTGATTTCGAGAGTGAGCGAAACTAATGAAAACATTGTTGGGGTAAAACCTAAAGGGAAAGACCTAGCACCAAATCCAATTTGCCATCTGATCTAACTTCTGGAGGCAGTCAAAATGATCCTTAGAATTCTTCCCTACCTTATTCCTGTGCTGAGATACAGGCTGCTCCAACCTGCTGTAAAATGCTTGATTTCGAGAGTGAGCGAAACTAATGAAAACATTGTTGGGGTAAAACCTAAAGGGAAAGACCTAGCACCAAATCCAATTTGCCATCTGATCTAACTTCTGGAGGCAGTCAAAATGATCCTTAGAATTCTTCCCTACCTTATTCCTGTGCTGAGATACAGGCTGCTCCAACCTGCTGTAAAATGCTTGATTTCGAGAGTGAGCGAAACTAATGAAAACATTGTTGGGGTAAAACCTAAAGGGAAAGACCTAGCACCAAATCCAATTTGCCATCTGATCTAACTTCTGGAGGCAGTCAAAATGAGCCTTAGAATTCTTCCCTACCTTATTCCTGTGCTGAGATACAGGCTGCTCCAACCTGCTGTAAAATGCTTGATTTCGAGAGTGAGCGAAACTAATGAAAACATTGTTGGGGTAAAACCTAAAGGGAAAGACCTAGCACCAAATCCAATTTGCCATCTGATCTAACTTCTGGAGGCAGTCAAAATGATCCTTAGAATTCTTCCCTACCTTATTCCTGTGCTGAGATACAGGCTGCTCCAACCTGCTGTAAAATGCTTGATTTCGAGAGTGAGCGAAACTAATGAAAACATTGTTGGGGTAAAACCTAAAGGGAAAGACCTAGCACCAAATCCAATTTGCCATCTGATCTAACTTCTGGAGGCAGTCAAAATGAGCCTTAGAATTCTTCCCTACCTTATTCCTGTGCTGAGATACAGGCTGCTCCAACCTGCTGTAAAATGCTTGATTTCGAGAGTGAGCGAAACTAATGAAAACATTGTTGGGGTAAAACCTAAAGGGAAAGACCTAGCACCAATCCAATTTGCCATCTGATCTAACTTCTGGAGGCAGTAAAAATGATCCTTAGAATTCTTCCCTACCTTATTCCTGTGCTGAGATACAGGCTGCTCCAACCTGCTGTAAAATGCTTGATTTCGAGAGTGAGCGAAACTAATGAAAACATTGTTGGGGTAAAACCTAAAGGGAAAGACCTAGCACCAAATCCAATTTGCCATCTGATCTAACTTCTGGAGGCAGTCAAAATGATCCTTAGAATTCTTCCCTACCTTATTCCTGTGCTGAGATACAGGCTGCTCCAACCTGCTGTAAAATGCTTGATTTCGAGAGTGAGCGAAACTAATGAAAACATTGTTGGGGTAAAACCTAAAGGGAAAGACCTAGCACCAAATCCAATTTGCCATCTGATCTAACTTCTGGAGGCAGTCAAAATGAGCATTTGAATTCTTCCTTACCTTATTCCTGTGCTGAGATACAGGCTGCTCCAACCTGCTGTAAAATGCTTGATTTCGAGAGTGAGCGAAACTAATGAAAACATTGTTGGGGTAAAACCTAAAGGAAAGACCTAGCACCAAATCCAATTTGCCATCTGATCTAACTTCTGGAGGCAGTCAAAATGAGCATTTGAATTCTTCCCTACCTTATTCCTGTGCTGAGATACAGGCTGCTCCAACCTGCTGTAAAATGCTTGATTTCGAGAGTGAGCGAAACTAATGAAAACATTGTTGGGGTAAAACCTAAAGGGAAAGACCTAGCACCAAATCCAATTTGCCATCTGATCTAACTTCTGGAGGCAGTCAAAATGAGCCTTAGAATTCTTCCCTACCTTATTCCTGTGCTGAGATACAGGCTGCTCCAACCTGCTGTAAAATGCTTGATTTCGAGAGTGAGCGAAACTAATGAAAACATTGTTGGGGTAAAACCTAAAGGGAAAGACCTAGCACCAAATCCAATTTGCCATCTGATCTAACTTCTGGAGGCAGTCAAATGATCCTTAGAATTCTTCCTACCTTATTCCTGTGCTGAGATACAGGCTGCTCCAACCTGCTGTAAAATGCTTGATTTCGAGAGTGAGCGAAACTAATGAAAACATTGTTGGGGTAAAACCTAAAGGGAAAGACCTAGCACCAAATCCAATTTGCCATCTGATCTAACTTCTGGAGGCAGTCAAAATGAGCCTTAGAATTCTTCCCTACCTTATTCCTGTGCTGAGATACAGGCTGCTCCAACCTGCTGTAAAATGCTTGATTTCGAGAGTGAGCGAAACTAATGAAAACATTGTTGGGGTAAAACCTAAAGGGAAAGACCTAGCACCAAATCCAATTTGCCATCTGATCTAACTTCTGGAGGCAGTCAAAATGATCCTTAGAATTCTTCCCTACCTTATTCCTGTGCTGAGATACAGGCTGCTCCTACCTGCTGTAAAATGCTTGATTTCGAGAGTGAGCGAAACTAATGAAAACATTGTTGGGGTAAAACCTAAAGGGAAAGACCTAGCACCAAATCCAATTTGCCATCTGATCTAACTTCTGGAGGCAGTCAAAATGAGCCTTAGAATTCTTCCCTACCTTATTCCTGTGCTGAGATACAGGGCTGCTCCAACCTGCTGTAAAATGCTTGATTTCGAGAGTGAGCGAAACTAATGAAAACATTGTTGGGGTAAAACCTAAAGGGAAAGACCTAGCACCAAATCCAATTTGCCATCTGATCTAACTTCTGGAGGCAGTCAAAATGAGCCTTAGAATTCTTCCCTACCTTATTCCTGTGCTGAGATACAGGCTGCTCCAACCTGCTGTAAAATGCTTGATTTCGAGAGTGAGCGAAACTAATGAAAACATTGTTGGGGTAAAACCTAAAGGGAAAGACCTAGCACCAAATCCAATTTGCCATCTGATCTAACTTCTGGAGGCAGTCAAAATGATCCTTAGAATTCTTCCCTACCTTATTCCTGTGCTGAGATACAGGCTGCTCCAACCTGCTGTAAAATGCTTGATTTCGAGAGTGAGCGAAACTAATGAAAACATTGTTGGGGTAAAACCTAAAGGGAAAGACCTAGCACCAAATCCAATTTGCCATCTGATCTAACTTCTGGAGGCAGTCAAAATGATCCTTAGAATTCTTCCCTACCTTATTCCTGTGCTGAGATACAGGCTGCTCCAACCTGCTGTAAAAATGCTTGATTTCGAGAGTGAGCGAAACTAATGAAAACATTGTTGGGGTAAAACCTAAAGGGAAAGACCTAGCACCAAATCCAATTTGCCATCCTGTCTAACTTCTGGAGGCAGTCAAAATGAGCCTTAGAATTCTTCCCTACCTTATTCCTGTGCTGAGATACAGGCTGCTCCAACCTGCTGTAAAATGCTTGATTTCGAGAGTGAGCGAAACTAATGAAAACATTGTTGGGGTAAAACCTAAAGGGAAAGACCTAGCACCAAATCCAATTTGCCATCTGATCTAACTTCTGGAGGCAGTCAAAATGATCCTTAGAATTCTTCCCTACCTTATTCCTGTGCTGAGATACAGGCTGCTCCAACCTGCTGTAAAATGCTTGATTTCGAGAGTGAGCGAAACTAATGAAAACATTGTTGGGGTAAACCTAAAGGGAAAGACCTAGCACCAAATCCAATTTGCCATCTGATCTAACTTCTGGAGGCAGTCAAAATGATCCTTAGAATTCTTCCCTACCTTATTCCTGTGCTGAGATACAGGCTGCTCCAACCTGCTGTAAAATGCTTGATTTCGAGAGTGAGCGAAACTAATGAAAACATTGTTGGGGTAAAACCTAAAGGGAAAGACCTAGCACCAAATCCAATTTGCCATCTGATCTAACTTCTGGAGGCAGTCAAAATGATCCTTAGAATTCTTCCCTACCTTATTCCTGTGCTGAGATACAGGCTGCTCCAACCTGCTGTAAAATGCTTGATTTCGAGAGTGAGCGAAACTAATGAAAACATTGTTGGGGTAAAACCTAAAGGGAAAGACCTAGCACCAAATCCAATTTGCCATCTGATCTAACTTCTGGAGGCAGTCAAAATGATCCTTAGAATTCTTCCCTACCTTATTCCTGTGCTGAGATACAGGCTGCTCCAACCTGCTGTAAAATGCTTGATTTCGAGAGTGAGGCGAAACTAATGAAAACATTGTTGGGGTAAAACCTAAAGGGAAAGACCTAGCACCAAATCCAATTTGCCATCTGATCTAACTTCTGGAGGCAGTCAAAATGATCCTTAGAATTCTTCCCTACCTTATTCCTGTGCTGAGATACAGGCTGCTCCAACCTGCTGTAAAATGCTTGATTTCGAGAGTGAGCGAAACTAATGAAAACATTGTTGGGGTAAAACCTAAAGGGAAAGACCTAGCACCAAATCCAATTTGCCATCTGATCTAACTTCTGGAGGCAGTCAAAATGAGCCTTAGAATTCTTCCCTACCTTATTCCTGTGCTGAGATACAGGCTGCTCCAACCTGCTGTAAAATGCTTGATTTCGAGAGTGAGCGAAACTAATGAAAACATTGTTGGGGTAAAACCTAAAGGGAAAGACCTAGCACCAAATCCAATTTGCCATCTGATCTAACTTCTGGAGGCAGTCAAATGAGCATTTGAATTCTTCCCTACCTTATTCCTGTGCTGAGATACAGGCTGCTCCAACCTGCTGTAAAATGCTTGATTTCGAGAGTGAGCGAAACTATGAAAACATTGTTGGGGTAAAACCTAAAGGGAAAGACCTAGCACCAAATCCAATTTGCCATCTGATCTAACTTCTGGAGGCAGTCAAAATGAGCATTTGAATTCTTCCCTACCTTATTCCTGTGCTGAGATACAGGCTGCTCCAACCTGCTGTAAAATGCTTGATTTCGAGAGTGAGCGAAACTAATGAAAACATTGTTGGGGGTAAAACCTAAAGGGAAAGACCTAGCACCAAATCCAATTTGCCATCTGATCTAACTTCTGGAGGCAGTCAAAATGAGCCTTAGAATTCTTCCCTACCTTATTCCTGTGCTGAGATACAGGCTGCTCCAACCTGCTGTAAAATGCTTGATTTCGAGAGTGAGCGAAACTAATGAAAACATTGTTGGGGTAAAACCTAAAGGGAAAGACCTAGCACCAAATCCAATTTGCCATCTGATCTAACTTCTGGAGGCAGTCAAAATGAGCCTTAGAATTCTTCCCTACCTTATTCCTGTGCTGAGATACAGGCTGCTCCAACCTGCTGTAAAATGCTTGATTTCGAGAGTGAGCGAAACTAATGAAAACATTGTTGGGGTAAAACCTAAAGGGAAAGACCTAGCACCAAATCCAATTTGCCATCTGATCTAACTTCTGGAGGCAGTCAAAATGAGCCTTAGAATTCTTCCCTACCTTATTCCTGTGCTGAGATACAGGCTGCTCCAACCTGCTGTAAAATGCTTGATTTCGAGAGTGAGCGAAACTAATGAAAACATTGTTGGGGTAAAACCTAAAGGGAAAGACCTAGCACCAAATCCAATTTGCCATCTGATCTAACTTCTGGAGGCAGTCAAAATGATCCTTAGAATTCTTCCCTACCTTATTCCTGTGCTGAGATACAGGCTGCTCCAACCTGCTGTAAAATGCTTGATTTCGAGAGTGAGCGAAACTAATGAAAACATTGTTGGGGTAAAACCTAAAGGGAAAGACCTAGCACCAAATCCAATTTGCCATCTGATCTAACTTCTGGAGGCAGTCAAAATGATCCTTAGAATTCTTCCCTACCTTATTCCTGTGCTGAGATACAGGCTGCTCCAACCTGCTGTAAAATGCTTGATTTCGAGAGTGAGCGAAACTAATGAAAACATTGTTGGGGTAAAACCTAAAGGGAAAGACCTAGCACCAAATCCAATTTGCCATCTGATCTAACTTCTGGAGGCAGTCAAAATGATCCTTTAGAATTCTTCCCTACCTTATTCCTGTGCTGAGATTACAGGCTGCTCCAACCTGCTGTAAAATGCTTGATTTCGAGAGTGAGCGAAACTAATGAAAACATTGTTGGGGTAAAACCTAAAGGGAAAGACCTAGCACCAAATCCAATTTGCCATCTGATCTAACTTCTGGAGGCAGTCAAAATGAGCCTTAGAATTCTTCCTACCTTATTCCTGTGCTGAGATACAGGCTGCTCCAACCTGCTGTAAAATGCTTGATTTCGAGAGTGAGCGAAACTAATGAAAACATTGTTGGGGTAAAACCTAAAGGGAAAGACCTAGCACCAAATCCAATTTGCCATCTGATCTAACTTCTGGAGGCAGTCAAAATGAGCCTTAGAATTCTTCCCTACCTTATTCCTGTGCTGAGATACAGGCTGCTCCAACCTGCTGTAAAATGCTTGATTTCGAGAGTGAGCGAAACTAATGAAAACATTGTTGGGGTAAAACCTAAAGGGAAAGACCTAGCACCAAATCCAATTTGCCATCTGATCTAACTTCTGGAGGCAGTCAAAATGAGCCTTTGAATTCTTCCCTACCTTATTCCTGTGCTGAGATACAGGCTGCTCCAACCTGCTGTAAAATGCTTGATTTCGAGAGTGAGCGAAACTAATGAAAACATTGTTGGGGTAAAACCTAAAGGGAAAGACCTAGCACCAAATCCAATTTGCCATCTGATCTAACTTCTGGAGGCAGTCAAAATGATCCTTAGAATTCTTCCCTACCTTATTCCTGTGCTGAGATACAGGCTGCTCCAACTGCTGTAAAATGCTTGATTTCGAGAGTGAGCGAAACTAATGAAAATATTGTTGGGGTAAAACCTAAAGGGAAAGACCTAGCACCAAATCCAATTTGCCATCTGATCTAACTTCTGGAGGCAGTCAAAATGATCCTTAGAATTCTTCCCTACCTTATTCCTGTGCTGAGATACAGGCTGCTCCAACCTGCTGTAAATTGCTTGATTTCGAGAGTGAGCGAAACTAATGAAAACATTGTTGGGGTAAAACCTAAAGGGAAAGACCTAGCACCAAATCCAATTTGCCATCTGATCTAACTTCTGGAGGCAGTCAAAATGATCCTTAGAATTCTTCCCTACCTTATTCCTGTGCTGAGATACAGGCTGCTCCAACCTGCTGTAAAATGCTTGATTTCGAGAGTGAGCGAAACTAATGAAAACATTGTTGGGGTAAAACCTAAGGGAAAGACCTAGCACCAAATCCAATTTGCCATCTGATCTAACTTCTGGAGGCAGTCAAAATGAGCATTTGAATTCTTCCCTACCTTATTCCTGTGCTGAGATACAGGCTGCTCCAACCTGCTGTAAAATGTAAAATGCTTGATTTCGAGAGTGAGCGAAACTAATGAAAACATTGTTGGGGTAAAACCTAAAGGGAAAGACCTAGCACCAAATCCAATTTGCCATCTGATCTAACTTCTGGAGGCAGTCAAAATGAGCCTTAGAATTCTTCCCTACCTTATTCCTGTGCTGAGATACAGGCTGCTCCAACCTGCTGTAAAATGCTTGATTTCGAGAGTGAGCGAAACTAATGAAAACATTGTTGGGGTAAAACCTAAAGGGAAAGACCTAGCACCAAATCCAATTTGCCATCTGATCTAACTTCTGGAGGCAGTCAAAATGAGCCTTAGAATTCTTCCCTACCTTATTCCTGTGCTGAGATACAGGCTGCTCCAACCTGCTGTAAAATGCTTGATTTCGAGAGTGAGCGAAACTAATGAAAACATTGTTGGGGTAAAACCTAAAGGGAAAGACCTAGCACCAAATCCAATTTGCCATCTGATCTAACTTCTGGAGGCAGTCAAAATGAGCCTTAGAATTCTTCCCTACCTTATTCCTGTGCTGAGATACAGGCTGCTCCAACCTGCTGTAAAATGCTTGATTTCGAGAGTGAGCGAAACTAATGAAAACATTGTTGGGGTAAAACCTAAAGGGAAAGACCTAGCACCAAATCCAATTTGCCATCTGATCTAACTTCTGGAGGCAGTCAAAATGAGCCTTAGAATTCTTCCCTACCTTATTCCTGTGCTGAGATACAGGCTGCTCCAACCTGCTGTAAAATGCTTGATTTCGAGAGTGAGCGAAACTAATGAAAACATTGTTGGGGTAAAACCTAAAGGGAAAGACCTAGCACCAAATCCAATTTGCCATCTGATCTAACTTCTGGAGGCAGTCAAAATGATCCTTAGAATTCTTCCCTACCTTATTCCTGTGCTGAGATACAGGCTGCTCCAACCTGCTGTAAAATGCTTGATTTCGAGAGTGAGCGAAACTAATGAAAACATTGTTGGGGTAAAACCTAAAGGGAAAGACCTAGCACCAAATCCAATTTGCCATCTGATCTAACTTCTGGAGGCAGTCAAAATGATCCTTAGAATTCTTCCCTACCTTATTCCTGTGCTGAGATACAGGCTGCTCCAACCTGCTGTAAAATGCTTGATTTCGAGAGTGAGCGAAACTAATGAAAACATTGTTGGGGTAAAACCTAAAGGGAAAGACCTAGCACCAAATCCAATTTGCCATCTGATCTAACTTCTGGAGGCAGTCAAAATGATCCTTAGAATTCTTCCCTACCTTATTCCTGTGCTGAGATACAGGCTGCTCCAACCTGCTGTAAAATGCTTGATTTCGAGAGTGAGCGAAACTAAATGAAAACATTGTTGGGGGTAAAACCTAAAGGGAAAGACCTAGCACCAAATCCAATTTGCCATCTGATCTAACTTCTGGAGGCAGTCAAAATGAGCCTTAGAATTCTTCCCTACCTTATTCCTGTGCTGAGATACAGGCTGCTCCAACCTGCTGTAAAATGCTTGATTTCGAGAGTGAGCGAAACTAATGAAAACATTGTTGGGGTAAAACCTAAAGGGAAAGACCTAGCACCAAATCCAATTTGCCATCTGATCTAACTTCTGGAGGCAGTCAAAATGAGCCTTAGAATTCTTCCCTACCTTATTCCTGTGCTGAGATACAGGCTGCTCCAACCTGCTGTAAAATGCTTGATTTCGAGAGTGAGCGAAACTAATGAAAACATTGTTGGGGTAAAACCTAAAGGGAAAGACCTAGCACCAAATCCAATTTGCCATCTGATCTAACTTCTGGAGGCAGTCAAAATGAGCCTTAGAATTCTTCCCTACCTTATTCCTGTGCTGAGATACAGGCTGCTCCAACCTGCTGTAAAATGCTTGATTTCGAGAGTGAGCGAAACTAATGAAAACATTGTTGGGGTAAAACCTAAAGGGAAAGACCTAGCACCAAATCCAATTTGCCATCTGATCTAACTTCTGGAGGCAGTCAAAATGATCCTTAGAATTCTTCCCTACCTTATTCCTGTGCTGAGATACAGGCTGCTCCAACCTGCTGTAAAATGCTTGATTTCGAGAGTGAGCGAAACTAATGAAAACATTGTTGGGGTAAAACCTAAAGGGAAAGACCTAGCACCAAATCCAATTTGCCATCTGATCTAACTTCTGGAGGCAGTCAAAATGATCCTTAGAATTCTTCCCTACCTTATTCCTGTGCTGAGATACAGGCTGCTCCAACCTGCTGTAAAATGCTTGATTTCGAGAGTGAGCGAAACTAATGAAAACATTGTTGGGGTAAAACCTAAAGGGAAAGACCTAGCACCAAATCCAATTTGCCATCTGATCTAACTTCTGGAGGCAGTCAAAATGAGCATTTGAATTCTTCCCTACCTTATTCCTGTGCTGAGATACAGGCTGCTCCAACCTGCTGTAAAATGCTTGATTTCGAGAGTGAGCGAAACTAATGAAAACATTGTTGGGGTAAAACCTAAAGGGGGAGGGAAAGACCTAGCACCAAATCCAATTTGCCATCTGATCTAACTTCTGGAGGCAGTCAAAATGAGCATTTGAATTCTTCCCTACCTTATTCCTGTGCTGAGATACAGGCTGCTCCAACCTGCTGTAAAATGCTTGATTTCGAGAGTGAGCGAAACTAATGAAAACATTGTTGGGGTAAAACCTAAAGGGAAAGACCTAGCACCAAATCCAATTTGCCATCTGATCTAACTTCTGGAGGCAGTCAAAATGATCCTTAGAATTCTTCCCTACCTTATTCCTGTGCTGAGATACAGGCTGCTCCAACCTGCTGTAAAATGCTTGATTTCGAGAGTGAGCGAAACTAATGAAAACATTGTTGGGGTAAAACCTAAAGGGAAAGACCTAGCACCAAATCCAATTTGCCATCTGATCTAACTTCTGGAGGCAGTCAAAATGATCCTTAGAATTCTTCCCTACCTTATTCCTGTGCTGAGATACAGGCTGCTCCAACCTGCTGTAAAATGCTTGATTTCGAGAGTGAGCGAAACTAATGAAAACATTGTTGGGGTAAAAACCTAAAGGGAAAGACCTAGCACCAAATCCAATTTGCCATCTGATCTAACTTCTGGAGGCAGTCAAAATGAGCCTTAGAATTCTTCCCTACCTTATTCCTGTGCTGAGATACAGGCTGCTCCAACCTGCTGTAAAATGCTTGATTTCGAGAGTGAGCGAAACTAATGAAAACATTGTTGGGGTAAAACCTAAAGGGAAAGACCTAGCACCAAATCCAATTTGCCATCTGATCTAACTTCTGGAGGCAGTCAAAATGATCCTTAGAATTCTTCCCTACCTTATTCCTGTGCTGAGATACAGGCTGCTCCTACCTGCTGTAAAATGCTTGATTTCGAGAGTGAGCGAAACTAATGAAAACATTGTTGGGGTAAAACCTAAAGGGAAAGACCTAGCACCAAATCCAATTTGCCA
>NW_027144688.1:0-33847 GCF_026170545.1 Melanerpes formicivorus | reverse complement strand
TTCGAGAGTGAGCGAAACTAATGAAAACATTGTTGGGGTAAAACCTAAAGGGAAAGACCTAGCACCAAATCCAATTTGCCATCTGATCTAACTTCTGGAGGCAGTCAAAATGAGCCTTAGAATTCTTCCCTACCTTATTCCTGTGCTGAGATACAGGCTGCTCCAACCTTGCTGTAAAATGCTTGATTTCGAGAGTGAGCGAAACTAATGAAAACATTGTTGGGGTAAAACCTAAAGGGAAAGACCTAGCACCAAATCCAATTTGCCATCTGATCTAACTTCTGGAGGCAGTCAAAATGAGCCTTAGAATTCTTCCCTACCTTATTCCTGTGCTGAGATACAGGCTGCTCCAACCTGCTGTAAAATGCTTGATTTCGAGAGTGAGCGAAACTAATGAAAACATTGTTGGGGTAAAACCTAAAGGGAAAGACCTAGCACCAAATCCAATTTGCCATCTGATCTAACTTCTGGAGGCAGTCAAAATGATCCTTAGAATTCTTCCCTACCTTATTCCTGTGCTGAGATACAGGCTGCTCCAACCTGCTGTAAAATGCTTGATTTCGAGAGTGAGCGATACTAATGAAAACATTGTTGGGGTAAAACCTAAAGGGAAAGACCTAGCACCAAATCCAATTTGCCATCTGATCTAACTTCTGGAGGCAGTCAAAATGAGCCTTAGAATTCTTCCCTACCTTATTCCTGTGCTGAGATACAGGCTGCTCCAACCTGCTGTAAAATGCTTGATTTCGAGAGTGAGCGAAACTAATGAAAACATTGTTGGGGTAAAACCTAAAGGGAAAGACCTAGCACCAAATCCAATTTGCCATCTGATCTAACGTCTGGAGGCAGTCAAAATGATCCTTAGAATTCTTCCCTACCTTATTCCTGTGCTGAGATACAGGCTGCTCCAACCTGCTGTAAAATGCTTGATTTCGAGAGTGAGCGAAACTAATGAAAACATTGTTGGGGTAAAACCTAAAGGGAAAGACCTAGCACCAAATCCAATTTGCCATCTGATCTAACTTCTGGAGGCAGTCAAAATGAGCCTTAGAATTCTTCCCTACCTTATTCCTGTGCTGAGATACAGGCTGCTCCAACCTGCTGTAAAATGCTTGATTTCGAGAGTGAGCGAAACTAATGAAAACATTGTTGGGGGTAAAACCTAAAGGGAAAGACCTAGCACCAAATCCAATTTGCCATCTGATCTAACTTCTGGAGGCAGTCAAAATGATCCTTAGAATTCTTCCCTACCTTATTCCTGTGCTGAGATACAGGCTGCTCCAACCTGCTGTAAAATGCTTGATTTCGAGAGTGAGCGAAACTAATGAAAACATTGTTGGGGTAAAACCTAAAGGGAAAGACCTAGCACCAAATCCAATTTGCCATCTGATCTAACTTCTGGAGGCAGTCAAAATGAGCCTTAGAATTCTTCCCTACCTTATTCCTGTGCTGAGATACAGGCTGCTCCAACCTGCTGTAAAATGCTTGATTTCGAGAGTGAGCGAAACTAATGAAAACATTGTTGGGGTAAAACCTAAAGGGAAAGACCTAGCACCAAATCCAATTTGCCATCTGATCTAACTTCTGGAGGCAGTCAAAATGAGCCTTAGAATTCTTCCCTACCTTATTCCTGTGCTGAGATACAGGCTGCTCCAACCTGCTGTAAAATGCTTGATTTCGAGAGTGAGCGAAACTAATGAAAACATTGTTGGGGTAAAACCTAAAGGGAAAGACCTAGCACCAAATCCAATTTGCCATCTGATCTAACGTCTGGAGGCAGTCAAAATGATCCTTAGAATTCTTCCCTACCTTATTCCTGTGCTGAGATACAGGCTGCTCCAACCTGCTGTAAAATGCTTGATTTCGAGAGTGAGCGAAACTAATGAAAACATTGTTGGGGTAAAACCTAAAGGGAAAGACCTAGCACCAAATCCAATTTGCCATCTGATCTAACTTCTGGAGGCAGTCAAAATGATCCTTAGAATTCTTCCCTACCTTATTCCTGTGCTGAGATACAGGCTGCTCCAACCTGCTGTAAAATGCTTGATTTCGAGAGTGAGCGAAACTAATGAAAACATTGTTGGGGTAAAACCTAAAGGGAAAGACCTAGCACCAAATCCAATTTTGCCATCTGATCTAACTTCTGGAGGCAGTCAAAATGATCCTTAGAATTCTTCCCTACCTTATTCCTGTGCTGAGATACAGGCTGCTCCAACCTGCTGTAAAATGCTTGATTTCGAGAGTGAGCGAAACTAATGAAAACATTGTTGGGGTAAAACCTAAAGGGAAAGACCTAGCACCAAATCCAATTTGCCATCTGATCTAACTTCTGGAAGCAGTCAAAATGATCCTTAGAATTCTTCCCTACCTTATTCCTGTGCTGAGATACAGGCTGCTCCAACCTGCTGTAAAATGCTTGATTTCGAGAGTGAGCGAAACTAATGAAAACATTGTTGGGGTAAAACCTAAAGGGAAAGACCTAGCACCAAATCCAATTTGCCATCTGATCTAACTTCTGGAGGCAGTCAAAATGAGCATTTGAATTCTTCCCTACCTTATTCCTGTGCTGAGATACAGGCTGCTCCAACCTGCTGTAAAATGCTTGATTTCGAGAGTGAGCGAAACTAATGAAAACATTGTTGGGGTAAAACCTAAAAGGAAAGACCTAGCACCAAATCCAATTTGCCATCTGATCTAACTTCTGGAGGCAGTCAAAATGATCCTTAGAATTCTTCCCTACCTTATTCCTGTGCTGAGATACAGGCTGCTCCAACCTGCTGTAAAATGCTTGATTTCGAGAGTGAGCGAAACTAATGAAAACATTGTTGGGGTAAAACCTAAAGGGAAAGACCTAGCACCAAATCCAATTTGCCATCTGATCTAACTTCTGGAGGCAGTCAAAATGATCCTTAGAATTCTTCCCTACCTTATTCCTGTGCTGAGATACAGGCTGCTCCAACCTGCTGTAAAATGCTTGATTTCGAGAGTGAGCGAAACTAATGAAAACATTGTTGGGGTAAAACCTAAAGGGAAAGACCTAGCACCAAATCCAATTTGCCATCTGATCTAACTTCTGGAGGCAGTCAAAATGAGCCTCAGAATTCTTCCCTACCTTATTCCTGTGCTGAGATACAGGCTGCTCCAACCTGCTGTAAAATGCTTGATTTCGAGAGTGAGCGAAACTAATGAAAACATTGTTGGGGTAAAACCTAAAGGGAAAGACCTAGCACCAAATCCAATTTGCCATCTGATCTAACTTCTGGAGGCAGTCAAAATGAGCATTTGAATTCTTCCCTACCTTATTCCTGTGCTGAGATACAGGCTGCTCCAACCTGCTGTAAAATGCTTGATTTCGAGAGTGAGCGAAACTAATGAAAACATTGTTGGGGTAAAACCTAAAGGGAAAGACCTAGCACCAAATCCAATTTGCCATCTGATCTAACTTCTGGAGGCAGTCAAAATGATCCTTAGAATTCTTCCCTACCTTATTCCTGTGCTGAGATACAGGCTGCTCCAACCTGCTGTAAAATGCTTGATTTCGAGAGTGAGCGAAACTAATGAAAACATTGTTGGGGTAAAACCTAAAGGGAAAGACCTAGCACCAAATCCAATTTGCCATCTGATCTAACTTCTGGAGGCAGTCAAAATGATCCTTAGAATTCTTCCCTACCTTATTCCTGTGCTGAGATACAGGCTGCTCCAACCTGCTGTAAAATGCTTGATTTCGAGAGTGAGCGAAACTAATGAAAACATTGTTGGGGTAAAACCTAAAGGGAAAGACCTAGCACCAAATCCAATTTGCCATCTGATCTAACTTCTGGAGGCAGTCAAAATGAGCATTTGAATTCTTCCCTACCTTATTCCTGTGCTGAGATACAGGCTGCTCCCAACCTGCTGTAAAATGCTTGATTTCGAGAGTGAGCGAAACTAATGAAAACATTGTTGGGGTAAAACCTAAAGGGAAAGACCTAGCACCAAATCCAATTTGCCATCTGATCTAACTTCTGGAGGCAGTCAAAATGAGCCTTAGAATTCTTCCCTACCTTATTCCTGTGCTGAGATACAGGCTGCTCCAACCTGCTGTAAAATGCTTGATTTCGAGAGTGAGCGAAACTAATGAAAACATTGTTGGGGTAAAACCTAAAGGGAAAGACCTAGCACCAAATCCAATTTGCCATCTGATCTAACTTCTGGAGGCAGTCAAAATGAGCCTTAGAATTCTTCCCTACCTTATTCCTGTGCTGAGATACAGGCTGCTCCAACCTGCTGTAAAATGCTTGATTTCGAGAGTGAGCGAAACTAATGAAAACATTGTTGGGGTAAAACCTAAAGGGAAAGACCTAGCACCAAATCCAATTTGCCATCTGATCTAACTTCTGGAGGCAGTCAAAATGATCCTTAGAATTCTTCCCTACCTTATTCCTGTGCTGAGATACAGGCTGCTCCAACCTGCTGTAAAATGCTTGATTTCGAGAGTGAGCGAAACTAATGAAAACATTGTTGGGGTAAAACCTAAAGGGAAAGACCTAGCACCAAATCCAATTTGCCATCTGATCTAACTTCTGGAGGCAGTCAAAATGATCCTTAGAATTCTTCCCTACCTTATTCCTGTGCTGAGATACAGGCTGCTCCAACCTGCTGTAAAATGCTTGATTTCGAGAGTGAGCGAAACTAATGAAAACATTGTTGGGGTAAAACCTAAAGGGAAAGACCTAGCACCAAATCCAATTTGCCATCTGATCTAACTTCTGGAGGCAGTCAAAATGAGCCTTAGAATTCTTCCCTACCTTATTCCTGTGCTGAGATACAGGCTGCTCCAACCTGCTGTAAAATGCTTGATTTCGAGAGTGAGCGAAACTAATGAAAACATTGTTGGGGTAAAACCTAAAGGGAAAGACCTAGCACCAAATCCAATTTGCCATCTGATCTAACTTCTGGAGGCAGTCAAAATGAGCCTTAGAATTCTTCCCTACCTTATTCCTGTGCTGAGATACAGGCTGCTCCAACCTGCTGTAAAATGCTTGATTTCGAGAGTGAGCGAAACTAATGAAAACATTGTTGGGGTAAAACCTAAAGGGAAAGACCTAGCACCAAATCCAATTTGCCATCTGATCTAACTTCTGGAGGCAGTCAAAATGATCCTTAGAATTCTTCCCTACCTTATTCCTGTGCTGAGATACAGGCTGCTCCAACCTGCTGTAAAATGCTTGATTTCGAGAGTGAGCGAAACTAATGAAAACATTGTTGGGGTAAAACCTAAAGGGAAAGACCTAGCACCAAATCCAATTTGCCATCTGATCTAACTTCTGGAGGCAGTCAAAATGAGCATTTGAATTCTTCCCTACCTTATTCCTGTGCTGAGATACAGGCTGCTCCAACCTGCTGTAAAATGCTTGATTTCGAGAGTGAGCGAAACTAATGAAAACATTGTTGGGGTAAAACCTAAAGGGAAAGACCTAGCACCAAATCCAATTTGCCATCTGATCTAACTTCTGGAGGCAGTCAAAATGAGCATTTGAATTCTTCCCTACCTTATTCCTGTGCTGAGATACAGGCTGCTCCAACCTGCTGTAAAATGCTTGATTTCGAGAGTGAGCGAAACTAATGAAAACATTGTTGGGGTAAAACCTAAAAGGAAAGACCTAGCACCAAATCCAATTTGCCATCTGATCTAACTTCTGGAGGCAGTCAAAATGATCCTTAGAATTCTTCCCTACCTTATTCCTGTGCTGAGATACAGGCTGCTCCAACCTGCTGTAAAATGCTTGATTTCGAGAGTGAGCGAAACTAATGAAAACATTGTTGGGGTAAAACCTAAAGGGAAAGACCTAGCACCAAATCCAATTTGCCATCTGATCTAACTTCTGGAGGCAGTCAAAATGATCCTTAGAATTCTTCCCTACCTTATTCCTGTGCTGAGATACAGGCTGCTCCAACCTGCTGTAAAATGCTTGATTTCGAGAGTGAGCGAAACTAATGAAAACATTGTTGGGGTAAAACCTAAAGGGAAAGACCTAGCACCAAATCCAATTTGCCATCTGATCTAACTTCTGGAGGCAGTCAAAATGAGCCTTAGAATTCTTCCCTACCTTATTCCTGTGCTGAGATACAGGCTGCTCCAACCTGCTGTAAAATGCTTGATTTCGAGAGTGAGCGAAACTAATGAAAACATTGTTGGGGTAAAACCTAAAGGGAAAGACCTAGCACCAAATCCAATTTGCCATCTGATCTAACTTCTGGAGGCAGTCAAAATGAGCATTTGAATTCTTCCCTACCTTATTCCTGTGCTGAGATACAGGCTGCTCCAACCTGCTGTAAAATGCTTGATTTCGAGAGTGAGCGAAACTAATGAAAACATTGTTGGGGTAAAACCTAAAGGGAAAGACCTAGCACCAAATCCAATTTGCCATCTGATCTAACTTCTGGAGGCAGTCAAAATGATCCTTAGAATTCTTCCCTACCTTATTCCTGTGCTGAGATACAGGCTGCTCCAACCTGCTGTAAAATGCTTGATTTCGAGAGTGAGCGAAACTAATGAAAACATTGTTGGGGTAAAACCTAAAGGGAAAGACCTAGCACCAAATCCAATTTGCCATCTGATCTAACTTCTGGAGGCAGTCAAAATGATCCTTAGAATTCTTCCCTACCTTATTCCTGTGCTGAGATACAGGCTGCTCCAACCTGCTGTAAAATGCTTGATTTCGAGAGTGAGCGAAACTAATGAAAACATTGTTGGGGTAAAACCTAAAGGGAAAGACCTAGCACCAAATCCAATTTGCCATCTGATCTAACTTCTGGAGGCAGTCAAAATGAGCATTTGAATTCTTCCCTACCTTATTCCTGTGCTGAGATACAGGCTGCTCCAACCTGCTGTAAAATGCTTGATTTCGAGAGTGAGCGAAACTAATGAAAACATTGTTGGGGTAAAACCTAAAGGGAAAGACCTAGCACCAAATCCAATTTGCCATCTGATCTAACTTCTGGAGGCAGTCAAAATGATCCTTAGAATTCTTCCCTACCTTATTCCTGTGCTGAGATACAGGCTGCTCCAACCTGCTGTAAAATGCTTGATTTCGAGAGTGAGCGAAACTAATGAAAACATTGTTGGGGTAAAACCTAAAGGGAAAGACCTAGCACCAAATCCAATTTGCCATCTGATCTAACTTCTGGAGGCAGTCAAAATGAGCCTTAGAATTCTTCCCTACCTTATTCCTGTGCTGAGATACAGGCTGCTCCAACCTGCTGTAAAATGCTTGATTTCGAGAGTGAGCGAAACTAATGAAAACATTGTTGGGGTAAAACCTAAAGGGAAAGACCTAGCACCAAATCCAATTTGCCATCTGATCTAACTTCTGGAGGCAGTCAAAATGAGCCTTAGAATTCTTCCCTACCTTATTCCTGTGCTGAGATACAGGCTGCTCCAACCTGCTGTAAAATGCTTGATTTCGAGAGTGAGCGAAACTAATGAAAACATTGTTGGGGTAAAACCTAAAGGGAAAGACCTAGCACCAAATCCAATTTGCCATCTGATCTAACTTCTGGAGGCAGTCAAAATGATCCTTAGAATTCTTCCCTACCTTATTCCTGTGCTGAGATACAGGCTGCTCCAACCTGCTGTAAAATGCTTGATTTCGAGAGTGAGCGAAACTAATGAAAACATTGTTGGGGTAAAACCTAAAGGGAAAGACCTAGCACCAAATCCAATTTGCCATCTGATCTAACTTCTGGAGGCAGTCAAAATGAGCATTTGAATTCTTCCCTACCTTATTCCTGTGCTGAGATACAGGCTGCTCCAACCTGCTGTAAAATGCTTGATTTCGAGAGTGAGCGAAACTAATGAAAACATTGTTGGGGTAAAACCTAAAGGGAAAGACCTAGCACCAAATCCAATTTGCCATCTGATCTAACGTCTGGAGGCAGTCAAAATGATCCTTAGAATTCTTCCCTACCTTATTCCTGTGCTGAGATACAGGCTGCTCCAACCTGCTGTAAAATGCTTGATTTCGAGAGTGAGCGAAACTAATGAAAACATTGTTGGGGTAAAACCTAAAGGGAAAGACCTAGCACCAAATCCAATTTGCCATCTGATCTAACTTCTGGAGGCAGTCAAAATGAGCATTTGAATTCTTCCCTACCTTATTCCTGTGCTGAGATACAGGCTGCTCCAACCTGCTGTAAAATGCTTGATTTCGAGAGTGAGCGAAACTAATGAAAACATTGTTGGGGTAAAACCTAAAGGGAAAGACCTAGCACCAAATCCAATTTGCCATCTGATCTAACTTCTGGAGGCAGTCAAAATGAGCATTTGAATTCTTCCCTACCTTATTCCTGTGCTGAGATACAGGCTGCTCCAACCTGCTGTAAAATGCTTGATTTCGAGAGTGAGCGAAACTAATGAAAACATTGTTGGGGTAAAACCTAAAAGGAAAGACCTAGCACCAAATCCAATTTGCCATCTGATCTAACTTCTGGAGGCAGTCAAAATGATCCTTAGAATTCTTCCCTACCTTATTCCTGTGCTGAGATACAGGCTGCTCCAACCTGCTGTAAAATGCTTGATTTCGAGAGTGAGCGAAACTAATGAAAACATTGTTGGGGTAAAACCTAAAGGGAAAGACCTAGCACCAAATCCAATTTGCCATCTGATCTAACTTCTGGAGGCAGTCAAAATGAGCATTTGAATTCTTCCCTACCTTATTCCTGTGCTGAGATACACACTGCTCCAACCTGCTGTAAAATGCTTGATTTCGAGAGTGAGCGAAACTAATGAAAACATTGTTGGGGTAAAACCTAAAGGGAAAGACCTAGCACCAAATCCAATTTGCCATCTGATCTAACTTCTGGAGGCAGTCAAAATGATCCTTAGAATTCTTCCCTACCTTATTCCTGTGCTGAGATACAGGCTGCTCCAACCTGCTGTAAAATGCTTGATTTCGAGAGTGAGCGAAACTAATGAAAACATTGTTGGGGTAAAACCTAAAGGGAAAGACCTAGCACCAAATCCAATTTGCCATCTGATCTAACTTCTGGAGGCAGTCAAAATGAGCATTTGAATTCTTCCCTACCTTATTCCTGTGCTGAGATACAGGCTGCTCCAACCTGCTGTAAAATGCTTGATTTCGAGAGTGAGCGAAACTAATGAAAACATTGTTGGGGTAAAACCTAAAGGGAAAGACCTAGCACCAAATCCAATTTGCCATCTGATCTAACTTCTGGAGGCAGTCAAAATGAGCCTTAGAATTCTTCCCTACCTTATTCCTGTGCTGAGATACAGGCTGCTCCAACCTGCTGTAAAATGCTTGATTTCGAGAGTGAGCGAAACTAATGAAAACATTGTTGGGGTAAAACCTAAAGGGAAAGACCTAGCACCAAATCCAATTTGCCATCTGATCTAACTTCTGGAGGCAGTCAAAATGATCCTTAGAATTCTTCCCTACCTTATTCCTGTGCTGAGATACAGGCTGCTCCAACCTGCTGTAAAATGCTTGATTTCGAGAGTGAGCGATACTAATGAAAACATTGTTGGGGTAAAACCTAAAGGGAAAGACCTAGCACCAAATCCAATTTGCCATCTGATCTAACTTCTGGAGGCAGTCAAAATGAGCCTTAGAATTCTTCCCTACCTTATTCCTGTGCTGAGATACAGGCTGCTCCAACCTGCTGTAAAATGCTTGATTTCGAGAGTGAGCGAAACTAATGAAAACATTGTTGGGGTAAAACCTAAAGGGAAAGACCTAGCACCAAATCCAATTTGCCATCTGATCTAACGTCTGGAGGCAGTCAAAATGATCCTTAGAATTCTTCCCTACCTTATTCCTGTGCTGAGATACAGGCTGCTCCAACCTGCTGTAAAATGCTTGATTTCGAGAGTGAGCGAAACTAATGAAAACATTGTTGGGGTAAAACCTAAAGGGAAAGACCTAGCACCAAATCCAATTTGCCATCTGATCTAACTTCTGGAGGCAGTCAAAATGAGCCTTAGAATTCTTCCCTACCTTATTCCTGTGCTGAGATACAGGCTGCTCCAACCTGCTGTAAAATGCTTGATTTCGAGAGTGAGCGAAACTAATGAAAACATTGTTGGGGTAAAACCTAAAGGGAAAGACCTAGCACCAAATCCAATTTGCCATCTGATCTAACTTCTGGAGGCAGTCAAAATGATCCTTAGAATTCTTCCCTACCTTATTCCTGTGCTGAGATACAGGCTGCTCCAACCTGCTGTAAAATGCTTGATTTCGAGAGTGAGCGAAACTAATGAAAACATTGTTGGGGTAAAACCTAAAGGGAAAGACCTAGCACCAAATCCAATTTGCCATCTGATCTAACTTCTGGAGGCAGTCAAAATGAGCCTTAGAATTCTTCCCTACCTTATTCCTGTGCTGAGATACAGGCTGCTCCAACCTGCTGTAAAATGCTTGATTTCGAGAGTGAGCGAAACTAATGAAAACATTGTTGGGGTAAAACCTAAAGGGAAAGACCTAGCACCAAATCCAATTTGCCATCTGATCTAACTTCTGGAGGCAGTCAAAATGAGCCTTAGAATTCTTCCCTACCTTATTCCTGTGCTGAGATACAGGCTGCTCCAACCTGCTGTAAAATGCTTGATTTCGAGAGTGAGCGAAACTAATGAAAACATTGTTGGGGTAAAACCTAAAGGGAAAGACCTAGCACCAAATCCAATTTGCCATCTGATCTAACGTCTGGAGGCAGTCAAAATGATCCTTAGAATTCTTCCCTACCTTATTCCTGTGCTGAGATACAGGCTGCTCCAACCTGCTGTAAAATGCTTGATTTCGAGAGTGAGCGAAACTAATGAAAACATTGTTGGGGTAAAACCTAAAGGGAAAGACCTAGCACCAAATCCAATTTGCCATCTGATCTAACTTCTGGAGGCAGTCAAAATGATCCTTAGAATTCTTCCCTACCTTATTCCTGTGCTGAGATACAGGCTGCTCCAACCTGCTGTAAAATGCTTGATTTCGAGAGTGAGCGAAACTAATGAAAACATTGTTGGGGTAAAACCTAAAGGGAAAGACCTAGCACCAAATCCAATTTGCCATCTGATCTAACTTCTGGAGGCAGTCAAAATGATCCTTAGAATTCTTCCCTACCTTATTCCTGTGCTGAGATACAGGCTGCTCCAACCTGCTGTAAAATGCTTGATTTCGAGAGTGAGCGAAACTAATGAAAACATTGTTGGGGTAAAACCTAAAGGGAAAGACCTAGCACCAAATCCAATTTGCCATCTGATCTAACTTCTGGAAGCAGTCAAAATGATCCTTAGAATTCTTCCCTACCTTATTCCTGTGCTGAGATACAGGCTGCTCCAACCTGCTGTAAAATGCTTGATTTCGAGAGTGAGCGAAACTAATGAAAACATTGTTGGGGTAAAACCTAAAGGGAAAGACCTAGCACCAAATCCAATTTGCCATCTGATCTAACTTCTGGAGGCAGTCAAAATGAGCATTTGAATTCTTCCCTACCTTATTCCTGTGCTGAGATACAGGCTGCTCCAACCTGCTGTAAAATGCTTGATTTCGAGAGTGAGCGAAACTAATGAAAACATTGTTGGGGTAAAACCTAAAAGGAAAGACCTAGCACCAAATCCAATTTGCCATCTGATCTAACTTCTGGAGGCAGTCAAAATGATCCTTAGAATTCTTCCCTACCTTATTCCTGTGCTGAGATACAGGCTGCTCCAACCTGCTGTAAAATGCTTGATTTCGAGAGTGAGCGAAACTAATGAAAACATTGTTGGGGTAAAACCTAAAGGGAAAGACCTAGCACCAAATCCAATTTGCCATCTGATCTAACTTCTGGAGGCAGTCAAAATGATCCTTAGAATTCTTCCCTACCTTATTCCTGTGCTGAGATACAGGCTGCTCCAACCTGCTGTAAAATGCTTGATTTCGAGAGTGAGCGAAACTAATGAAAACATTGTTGGGGTAAAACCTAAAGGGAAAGACCTAGCACCAAATCCAATTTGCCATCTGATCTAACTTCTGGAGGCAGTCAAAATGAGCCTCAGAATTCTTCCCTACCTTATTCCTGTGCTGAGATACAGGCTGCTCCAACCTGCTGTAAAATGCTTGATTTCGAGAGTGAGCGAAACTAATGAAAACATTGTTGGGGTAAAACCTAAAGGGAAAGACCTAGCACCAAATCCAATTTGCCATCTGATCTAACTTCTGGAGGCAGTCAAAATGATCCTTAGAATTCTTCCCTACCTTATTCCTGTGCTGAGATACAGGCTGCTCCAACCTGCTGTAAAATGCTTGATTTCGAGAGTGAGCGAAACTAATGAAAACATTGTTGGGGTAAAACCTAAAGGGAAAGACCTAGCACCAAATCCAATTTGCCATCTGATCTAACTTCTGGAGGCAGTCAAAATGAGCCTTAGAATTCTTCCCTACCTTATTCCTGTGCTGAGATACAGGCTGCTCCAACCTGCTGTAAAATGCTTGATTTCGAGAGTGAGCGAAACTAATGAAAACATTGTTGGGGTAAAACCTAAAGGGAAAGACCTAGCACCAAATCCAATTTGCCATCTGATCTAACTTCTGGAGGCAGTCAAAATGAGCCTTAGAATTCTTCCCTACCTTATTCCTGTGCTGAGATACAGGCTGCTCCAACCTGCTGTAAAATGCTTGATTTCGAGAGTGAGCGAAACTAATGAAAACATTGTTGGGGTAAAACCTAAAGGGAAAGACCTAGCACCAAATCCAATTTGCCATCTGATCTAACTTCTGGAGGCAGTCAAAATGATCCTTAGAATTCTTCCCTACCTTATTCCTGTGCTGAGATACAGGCTGCTCCAACCTGCTGTAAAATGCTTGATTTCGAGAGTGAGCGAAACTAATGAAAACATTGTTGGGGTAAAACCTAAAGGGAAAGACCTAGCACCAAATCCAATTTGCCATCTGATCTAACTTCTGGAGGCAGTCAAAATGAGCATTTGAATTCTTCCCTACCTTATTCCTGTGCTGAGATACAGGCTGCTCCAACCTGCTGTAAAATGCTTGATTTCGAGAGTGAGCGAAACTAATGAAAACATTGTTGGGGTAAAACCTAAAGGGAAAGACCTAGCACCAAATCCAATTTGCCATCTGATCTAACGTCTGGAGGCAGTCAAAATGATCCTTAGAATTCTTCCCTACCTTATTCCTGTGCTGAGATACAGGCTGCTCCAACCTGCTGTAAAATGCTTGATTTCGAGAGTGAGCGAAACTAATGAAAACATTGTTGGGGTAAAACCTAAAGGGAAAGACCTAGCACCAAATCCAATTTGCCATCTGATCTAACTTCTGGAGGCAGTCAAAATGAGCATTTGAATTCTTCCCTACCTTATTCCTGTGCTGAGATACAGGCTGCTCCAACCTGCTGTAAAATGCTTGATTTCGAGAGTGAGCGAAACTAATGAAAACATTGTTGGGGTAAAACCTAAAGGGAAAGACCTAGCACCAAATCCAATTTGCCATCTGATCTAACTTCTGGAGGCAGTCAAAATGAGCATTTGAATTCTTCCCTACCTTATTCCTGTGCTGAGATACAGGCTGCTCCAACCTGCTGTAAAATGCTTGATTTCGAGAGTGAGCGAAACTAATGAAAACATTGTTGGGGTAAAACCTAAAAGGAAAGACCTAGCACCAAATCCAATTTGCCATCTGATCTAACTTCTGGAGGCAGTCAAAATGATCCTTAGAATTCTTCCCTACCTTATTCCTGTGCTGAGATACAGGCTGCTCCAACCTGCTGTAAAATGCTTGATTTCGAGAGTGAGCGAAACTAATGAAAACATTGTTGGGGTAAAACCTAAAGGGAAAGACCTAGCACCAAATCCAATTTGCCATCTGATCTAACTTCTGGAGGCAGTCAAAATGAGCATTTGAATTCTTCCCTACCTTATTCCTGTGCTGAGATACACACTGCTCCAACCTGCTGTAAAATGCTTGATTTCGAGAGTGAGCGAAACTAATGAAAACATTGTTGGGGTAAAACCTAAAGGGAAAGACCTAGCACCAAATCCAATTTGCCATCTGATCTAACTTCTGGAGGCAGTCAAAATGATCCTTAGAATTCTTCCCTACCTTATTCCTGTGCTGAGATACAGGCTGCTCCAACCTGCTGTAAAATGCTTGATTTCGAGAGTGAGCGAAACTAATGAAAACATTGTTGGGGTAAAACCTAAAGGGAAAGACCTAGCACCAAATCCAATTTGCCATCTGATCTAACTTCTGGAGGCAGTCAAAATGAGCATTTGAATTCTTCCCTACCTTATTCCTGTGCTGAGATACAGGCTGCTCCAACCTGCTGTAAAATGCTTGATTTCGAGAGTGAGCGAAACTAATGAAAACATTGTTGGGGTAAAACCTAAAGGGAAAGACCTAGCACCAAATCCAATTTGCCATCTGATCTAACTTCTGGAGGCAGTCAAAATGAGCCTTAGAATTCTTCCCTACCTTATTCCTGTGCTGAGATACAGGCTGCTCCAACCTGCTGTAAAATGCTTGATTTCGAGAGTGAGCGAAACTAATGAAAACATTGTTGGGGTAAAACCTAAAGGGAAAGACCTAGCACCAAATCCAATTTGCCATCTGATCTAACTTCTGGAGGCAGTCAAAATGATCCTTAGAATTCTTCCCTACCTTATTCCTGTGCTGAGATACAGGCTGCTCCAACCTGCTGTAAAATGCTTGATTTCGAGAGTGAGCGATACTAATGAAAACATTGTTGGGGTAAAACCTAAAGGGAAAGACCTAGCACCAAATCCAATTTGCCATCTGATCTAACTTCTGGAGGCAGTCAAAATGAGCCTTAGAATTCTTCCCTACCTTATTCCTGTGCTGAGATACAGGCTGCTCCAACCTGCTGTAAAATGCTTGATTTCGAGAGTGAGCGAAACTAATGAAAACATTGTTGGGGTAAAACCTAAAGGGAAAGACCTAGCACCAAATCCAATTTGCCATCTGATCTAACGTCTGGAGGCAGTCAAAATGATCCTTAGAATTCTTCCCTACCTTATTCCTGTGCTGAGATACAGGCTGCTCCAACCTGCTGTAAAATGCTTGATTTCGAGAGTGAGCGAAACTAATGAAAACATTGTTGGGGTAAAACCTAAAGGGAAAGACCTAGCACCAAATCCAATTTGCCATCTGATCTAACTTCTGGAGGCAGTCAAAATGAGCCTTAGAATTCTTCCCTACCTTATTCCTGTGCTGAGATACAGGCTGCTCCAACCTGCTGTAAAATGCTTGATTTCGAGAGTGAGCGAAACTAATGAAAACATTGTTGGGGTAAAACCTAAAGGGAAAGACCTAGCACCAAATCCAATTTGCCATCTGATCTAACTTCTGGAGGCAGTCAAAATGATCCTTAGAATTCTTCCCTACCTTATTCCTGTGCTGAGATACAGGCTGCTCCAACCTGCTGTAAAATGCTTGATTTCGAGAGTGAGCGAAACTAATGAAAACATTGTTGGGGTAAAACCTAAAGGGAAAGACCTAGCACCAAATCCAATTTGCCATCTGATCTAACTTCTGGAGGCAGTCAAAATGAGCCTTAGAATTCTTCCCTACCTTATTCCTGTGCTGAGATACAGGCTGCTCCAACCTGCTGTAAAATGCTTGATTTCGAGAGTGAGCGAAACTAATGAAAACATTGTTGGGGTAAAACCTAAAGGGAAAGACCTAGCACCAAATCCAATTTGCCATCTGATCTAACTTCTGGAGGCAGTCAAAATGAGCCTTAGAATTCTTCCCTACCTTATTCCTGTGCTGAGATACAGGCTGCTCCAACCTGCTGTAAAATGCTTGATTTCGAGAGTGAGCGAAACTAATGAAAACATTGTTGGGGTAAAACCTAAAGGGAAAGACCTAGCACCAAATCCAATTTGCCATCTGATCTAACGTCTGGAGGCAGTCAAAATGATCCTTAGAATTCTTCCCTACCTTATTCCTGTGCTGAGATACAGGCTGCTCCAACCTGCTGTAAAATGCTTGATTTCGAGAGTGAGCGAAACTAATGAAAACATTGTTGGGGTAAAACCTAAAGGGAAAGACCTAGCACCAAATCCAATTTGCCATCTGATCTAACTTCTGGAGGCAGTCAAAATGATCCTTAGAATTCTTCCCTACCTTATTCCTGTGCTGAGATACAGGCTGCTCCAACCTGCTGTAAAATGCTTGATTTCGAGAGTGAGCGAAACTAATGAAAACATTGTTGGGGTAAAACCTAAAGGGAAAGACCTAGCACCAAATCCAATTTGCCATCTGATCTAACTTCTGGAGGCAGTCAAAATGATCCTTAGAATTCTTCCCTACCTTATTCCTGTGCTGAGATACAGGCTGCTCCAACCTGCTGTAAAATGCTTGATTTCGAGAGTGAGCGAAACTAATGAAAACATTGTTGGGGTAAAACCTAAAGGGAAAGACCTAGCACCAAATCCAATTTGCCATCTGATCTAACTTCTGGAAGCAGTCAAAATGATCCTTAGAATTCTTCCCTACCTTATTCCTGTGCTGAGATACAGGCTGCTCCAACCTGCTGTAAAATGCTTGATTTCGAGAGTGAGCGAAACTAATGAAAACATTGTTGGGGTAAAACCTAAAGGGAAAGACCTAGCACCAAATCCAATTTGCCATCTGATCTAACTTCTGGAGGCAGTCAAAATGAGCATTTGAATTCTTCCCTACCTTATTCCTGTGCTGAGATACAGGCTGCTCCAACCTGCTGTAAAATGCTTGATTTCGAGAGTGAGCGAAACTAATGAAAACATTGTTGGGGTAAAACCTAAAAGGAAAGACCTAGCACCAAATCCAATTTGCCATCTGATCTAACTTCTGGAGGCAGTCAAAATGATCCTTAGAATTCTTCCCTACCTTATTCCTGTGCTGAGATACAGGCTGCTCCAACCTGCTGTAAAATGCTTGATTTCGAGAGTGAGCGAAACTAATGAAAACATTGTTGGGGTAAAACCTAAAGGGAAAGACCTAGCACCAAATCCAATTTGCCATCTGATCTAACTTCTGGAGGCAGTCAAAATGATCCTTAGAATTCTTCCCTACCTTATTCCTGTGCTGAGATACAGGCTGCTCCAACCTGCTGTAAAATGCTTGATTTCGAGAGTGAGCGAAACTAATGAAAACATTGTTGGGGTAAAACCTAAAGGGAAAGACCTAGCACCAAATCCAATTTGCCATCTGATCTAACTTCTGGAGGCAGTCAAAATGAGCCTCAGAATTCTTCCCTACCTTATTCCTGTGCTGAGATACAGGCTGCTCCAACCTGCTGTAAAATGCTTGATTTCGAGAGTGAGCGAAACTAATGAAAACATTGTTGGGGTAAAACCTAAAGGGAAAGACCTAGCACCAAATCCAATTTGCCATCTGATCTAACTTCTGGAGGCAGTCAAAATGAGCATTTGAATTCTTCCCTACCTTATTCCTGTGCTGAGATACAGGCTGCTCCAACCTGCTGTAAAATGCTTGATTTCGAGAGTGAGCGAAACTAATGAAAACATTGTTGGGGTAAAACCTAAAGGGAAAGACCTAGCACCAAATCCAATTTGCCATCTGATCTAACTTCTGGAGGCAGTCAAAATGATCCTTAGAATTCTTCCCTACCTTATTCCTGTGCTGAGATACAGGCTGCTCCAACCTGCTGTAAAATGCTTGATTTCGAGAGTGAGCGAAACTAATGAAAACATTGTTGGGGTAAAACCTAAAGGGAAAGACCTAGCACCAAATCCAATTTGCCATCTTGATCTAACTTCTGGAGGCAGTCAAAATGATCCTTAGAATTCTTCCCTACCTTATTCCTGTGCTGAGATACAGGCTGCTCCAACCTGCTGTAAAATGCTTGATTTCGAGAGTGAGCGAAACTAATGAAAACATTGTTGGGGTAAAACCTAAAGGGAAAGACCTAGCACCAAATCCAATTTGCCATCTGATCTAACTTCTGGAGGCAGTCAAAATGAGCATTTGAATTCTTCCCTACCTTATTCCTGTGCTGAGATACAGGCTGCTCCAACCTGCTGTAAAATGCTTGATTTCGAGAGTGAGCGAAACTAATGAAAAACATTGTTGGGGTAAAACCTAAAGGGAAAGACCTAGCACCAAATCCAATTTGCCATCTGATCTAACTTCTGGAGGCAGTCAAAATGATCCTTAGAATTCTTCCCTACCTTATTCCTGTGCTGAGATACAGGCTGCTCCAACCTGCTGTAAAATGCTTGATTTCGAGAGTGAGCGAAACTAATGAAAACATTGTTGGGGTAAAACCTAAAGGGAAAGACCTAGCACCCAAATCCAATTTGCCATCTGATCTAACTTCTGGAGGCAGTCAAAATGAGCCTTAGAATTCTTCCCTACCTTATTCCTGTGCTGAGATACAGGCTGCTCCAACCTGCTGTAAAATGCTTGATTTCGAGAGTGAGCGAAACTAATGAAAACATTGTTGGGGTAAAACCTAAAGGGAAAGACCTAGCACCAAATCCAATTTGCCATCTGATCTAACTTCTGGAGGCAGTCAAAATGATCCTTAGAATTCTTCCCTACCTTATTCCTGTGCTGAGATACAGGCTGCTCCAACCTGCTGTAAAATGCTTGATTTCGAGAGTGAGCGAAACTAATGAAAACATTGTTGGGGTAAAACCTAAAGGGAAAGACCTAGCACCAAATCCAATTTGCCATCTGATCTAACTTCTGGAGGCAGTCAAAATGATCCTTAGAATTCTTCCCTACCTTATTCCTGTGCTGAGATACAGGCTGCTCCAACCTGCTGTAAAATGCTTGATTTCGAGAGTGAGCGAAACTAATGAAAACATTGTTGGGGTTAAAACCTAAAGGGAAAGACCTAGCACCAAATCCAATTTGCCATCTGATCTAACTTCTGGAGGCAGTCAAAATGAGCCTTAGAATTCTTCCCTACCTTATTCCTGTGCTGAGATACAGGCTGCTCCAACCTGCTGTAAAATGCTTGATTTCGAGAGTGAGCGAAACTAATGAAAACATTGTTGGGGTAAAAACCTAAAGGGAAAGACCTAGCACCAAATCCAATTTGCCATCTGATCTAACTTCTGGAGGCAGTCAAAATGAGCCTTAGAATTCTTCCCTACCTTATTCCTGTGCTGAGATACAGGCTGCTCCAACCTGCTGTAAAATGCTTGATTTCGAGAGTGAGCGAAACTAATGAAAACATTGTTGGGGTAAAACCTAAAGGGAAAGACCTAGCACCAAATCCAATTTGCCATCTGATCTAACTTCTGGAGGCAGTCAAAATGAGCATTTGAATTCTTCCCTACCTTATTCCTGTGCTGAGATACAGGCTGCTCCAACCTGCTGTAAAATGCTTGATTTCGAGAGTGAGCGCTAATGAAAACATTGTTGGGGTAAAACCTAAAGGGAAAGACCTAGCACCAAATCCAATTTGCCATCTGATCTAACTTCTGGAGGCAGTCAAAATGAGCATTTGAATTCTTCCCTACCTTATTCCTGTGCTGAGATACAGGCTGCTCCAACCTGCTGTAAAATGCTTGATTTCGAGAGTGAGCGAAACTAATGAAAACATTGTTGGGGTAAAACCTAAAGGGAAAGACCTAGCACCAAATCCAATTTGCCATCTGATCTAACTTCTGGAGGCAGTCAAAATGAGCATTTGAATTCTTCCCTACCTTATTCCTGTGCTGAGATACAGGCTGCTCCAACCTGCTGTAAAATGCTTGATTTCGAGAGTGAGCGAAACTAATGAAAACATTGTTGGGGTAAAACCTAAAAGGAAAGACCTAGCACCAAATCCAATTTGCCATCTGATCTAACTTCTGGAGGCAGTCAAAATGATCCTTAGAATTCTTCCCTACCTTATTCCTGTGCTGAGATACAGGCTGCTCCAACCTGCTGTAAAATGCTTGATTTCGAGAGTGAGCGAAACTAATGAAAACATTGTTGGGGTAAAACCTAAAGGGAAAGACCTAGCACCAAATCCAATTTGCCATCTGATCTAACTTCTGGAGGCAGTCAAAATGATCCTTAGAATTCTTCCCTACCTTATTCCTGTGCTGAGATACAGGCTGCTCCAACCTGCTGTAAAATGCTTGATTTCGAGAGTGAGCGAAACTAATGAAAACATTGTTGGGGTAAAAACCTAAAGGGAAAGACCTAGCACCAAATCCAATTTGCCATCTGATCTAACTTCTGGAGGCAGTCAAAATGAGCCTTAGAATTCTTCCCTACCTTATTCCTGTGCTGAGATACAGGCTGCTCCAACCTGCTGTAAAATGCTTGATTTCGAGAGTGAGCGAAACTAATGAAAACATTGTTGGGGTAAAACCTAAAGGGAAAGACCTAGCACCAAATCCAATTTGCCATCTGATCTAACTTCTGGAGGCAGTCAAAATGAGCATTTGAATTCTTCCCTACCTTATTCCTGTGCTGAGATACAGGCTGCTCCAACCTGCTGTAAAATGCTTGATTTCGAGAGTGAGCGAAACTAATGAAAACATTGTTGGGGTAAAACCTAAAGGGAAAGACCTAGCACCAAATCCAATTTGCCATCTGATCTAACTTCTGGAGGCAGTCAAAATGATCCTTAGAATTCTTCCCTACCTTATTCCTGTGCTGAGATACAGGCTGCTCCAACCTGCTGTAAAATGCTTGATTTCGAGAGTGAGCGAAACTAATGAAAACATTGTTGGGGTAAAACCTAAAGGGAAAGACCTAGCACCAAATCCAATTTGCCATCTGATCTAACTTCTGGAGGCAGTCAAAATGATCCTTAGAATTCTTCCCTACCTTATTCCTGTGCTGAGATACAGGCTGCTCCAACCTGCTGTAAAATGCTTGATTTCGAGAGTGAGCGAAACTAATGAAAACATTGTTGGGGTAAAACCTAAAGGGAAAGACCTAGCACCAAATCCAATTTGCCATCTGATCTAACTTCTGGAGGCAGTCAAAATGAGCATTTGAATTCTTCCCTACCTTATTCCTGTGCTGAGATACAGGCTGCTCCAACCTGCTGTAAAATGCTTGATTTCGAGAGTGAGCGAAACTAATGAAAACATTGTTGGGGTAAAACCTAAAGGGAAAGACCTAGCACCAAATCCAATTTGCCATCTGATCTAACTTCTGGAGGCAGTCAAAATGATCCTTAGAATTCTTCCCTACCTTATTCCTGTGCTGAGATACAGGCTGCTCCAACCTGCTGTAAAATGCTTGATTTCGAGAGTGAGCGAAACTAATGAAAACATTGTTGGGGTAAAACCTAAAGGGAAAGACCTAGCACCAAATCCAATTTGCCATCTGATCTAACTTCTGGAGGCAGTCAAAATGAGCCTTAGAATTCTTCCCTACCTTATTCCTGTGCTGAGATACATGCTGCTCCAACCTGCTGTAAAATGCTTGATTTCGAGAGTGAGCGAAACTAATGAAAACATTGTTGGGGTAAAACCTAAAGGGAAAGACCTAGCACCAAATCCAATTTGCCATCTGATCTAACTTCTGGAGGCAGTCAAAATGAGCCTTAGAATTCTTCCCTACCTTATTCCTGTGCTGAGATACAGGCTGCTCCAACCTGCTGTAAAATGCTTGATTTCGAGAGTGAGCGAAACTAATGAAAACATTGTTGGGGTAAAACCTAAAGGGAAAGACCTAGCACCAAATCCAATTTGCCATCTGATCTAACTTCTGGAGGCAGTCAAAATGATCCTTAGAATTCTTCCCTACCTTATTCCTGTGCTGAGATACAGGCTGCTCCAACCTGCTGTAAAATGCTTGATTTCGAGAGTGAGCGAAACTAATGAAAACATTGTTGGGGTAAAACCTAAAGGGAAAGACCTAGCACCAAATCCAATTTGCCATCTGATCTAACTTCTGGAGGCAGTCAAAATGAGCATTTGAATTCTTCCCTACCTTATTCCTGTGCTGAGATACAGGCTGCTCCAACCTGCTGTAAAATGCTTGATTTCGAGAGTGAGCGAAACTAATGAAAACATTGTTGGGGGTAAAACCTAAAGGGAAAGACCTAGCACCAAATCCAATTTGCCATCTGATCTAACGTCTGGAGGCAGTCAAAATGATCCTTAGAATTCTTCCCTACCTTATTCCTGTGCTGAGATACAGGCTGCTCCAACCTGCTGTAAAATGCTTGATTTCGAGAGTGAGCGAAACTAATGAAAACATTGTTGGGGTAAAACCTAAAGGGAAAGACCTAGCACCAAATCCAATTTTGCCATCTGATCTAACTTCTGGAGGCAGTCAAAATGAGCATTTGAATTCTTCCCTACCTTATTCCTGTGCTGAGATACAGGCTGCTCCAACCTGCTGTAAAATGCTTGATTTCGAGAGTGAGCGAAACTAATGAAAACATTGTTGGGGTAAAACCTAAAGGGAAAGACCTAGCACCAAATCCAATTTGCCATCTGATCTAACTTCTGGAGGCAGTCAAAATGAGCATTTGAATTCTTCCCTACCTTATTCCTGTGCTGAGATACAGGCTGCTCCAACCTGCTGTAAAATGCTTGATTTCGAGAGTGAGCGAAACTAATGAAAACATTGTTGGGGTAAAACCTAAAAGGAAAGACCTAGCACCAAATCCAATTTGCCATCTGATCTAACTTCTGGAGGCAGTCAAAATGATCCTTAGAATTCTTCCCTACCTTATTCCTGTGCTGAGATACAGGCTGCTCCAACCTGCTGTAAAATGCTTGATTTCGAGAGTGAGCGAAACTAATGAAAACATTGTTGGGGTAAAAACCTAAAGGGAAAGACCTAGCACCAAATCCAATTTGCCATCTGATCTAACTTCTGGAGGCAGTCAAAATGAGCATTTGAATTCTTCCCTACCTTATTCCTGTGCTGAGATACACACTGCTCCAACCTGCTGTAAAATGCTTGATTTCGAGAGTGAGCGAAACTAATGAAAACATTGTTGGGGTAAAACCTAAAGGGAAAGACCTAGCACCAAATCCAATTTGCCATCTGATCTAACTTCTGGAGGCAGTCAAAATGATCCTTAGAATTCTTCCCTACCTTATTCCTGTGCTGAGATACAGGCTGCTCCAACCTGCTGTAAAATGCTTGATTTCGAGAGTGAGCGAAACTAATGAAAACATTGTTGGGGTAAAACCTAAAGGGAAAGGACCTAGCACCAAATCCAATTTGCCATCTGATCTAACTTCTGGAGGCAGTCAAAATGAGCATTTGAATTCTTCCCTACCTTATTCCTGTGCTGAGATACAGGCTGCTCCAACCTGCTGTAAAATGCTTGATTTCGAGAGTGAGCGAAACTAATGAAAACATTGTTGGGGTAAAAACCGAAAGGGAAAGACCTAGCACCAAATCCAATTTGCCATCTGATCTAACTTCTGGAGGCAGTCAAAATGATCCTTAGAATTCTTCCCTACCTTATTCCTGTGCTGAGATACAGCTGCTCCAACCTGCTGTAAAATGCTTGATTTCGAGAGTGAGCGAAACTAATGAAAACATTGTTGGGGTAAAACCTAAAGGGAAAGACCTAGCACCAAATCCAATTTGCCATCTGATCTAACTTCTGGAGGCAGTCAAAATGATCCTTAGAATTCTTCCCTACCTTATTCCTGTGCTGAGATACAGGCTGCTCCAACCTGCTGTAAAATGCTTGATTTCGAGAGTGAGCGAAACTAATGAAAACATTGTTGGGGTAAAAACCTAAAGGGAAAGACCTAGCACCAAATCCAATTTGCCATCTGATCTAACTTCTGGAGGCAGTCAAAATGAGCATTTGAATTCTTCCCTACCTTATTCCTGTGCTGAGATACAGGCTGCTCCAACCTGCTGTAAAATGCTTGATTTCGAGAGTGAGCGAAACTAATGAAAACATTGTTGGGGTAAAACCTAAAGGGAAAGACCTAGCACCAAATCCAATTTGCCATCTGATCTAACTTCTGGAGGCAGTCAAAATGAGCATTTGAATTCTTCCCTACCTTATTCCTGTGCTGAGATACAGGCTGCTCCAACCTGCTGTAAAATGCTTGATTTCGAGAGTGAGCGAAACTAATGAAAACATTGTTGGGGTAAAACCTAAAGGGAAAGACCTAGCACCAAATCCAATTTGCCATCTGATCTAACGTCTGGAGGCAGTCAAAATGATCCTTAGAATTCTTCCCTACCTTATTCCTGTGCTGAGATACAGGCTGCTCCAACCTGCTGTAAAATGCTTGATTTCGAGAGTGAGCGAAACTAATGAAAACATTGTTGGGGTAAAACCTAAAGGGAAAGACCTAGCACCAAATCCAATTTGCCATCTGATCTAACTTCTGGAGGCAGTCAAAATGATCCTTAGAATTCTTCCCTACCTTATTCCTGTGCTGAGATACAGGCTGCTCCAACCTGCTGTAAAATGCTTGATTTCGAGAGTGAGCGAAACTAATGAAAACATTGTTGGGGTAAAAACCTAAAGGGAAAGACCTAGCACCAAATCCAATTTGCCATCTGATCTAACTTCTGGAGGCAGTCAAAATGATCCTTAGAATTCTTCCCTACCTTATTCCTGTGCTGAGATACAGGCTGCTCCAACCTGCTGTAAAATGCTTGATTTCGAGAGTGAGCGAAACTAATGAAAACATTGTTGGGGTAAAGCCTAAAAGGAAAGACCTAGCACCAAATCCAATTTGCCATCTGATCTAACTTCTGGAGGCAGTCAAAATGATCCTTAGAATTCTTCCCTACCTTATTCCTGTGCTGAGATACAGGCTGCTCCAACCTGCTGTAAAATGCTTGATTTCGAGAGTGAGCGAAACTAATGAAAACATTGTTGGGGGTAAAACCTAAAGGGAAAGACCTAGCACCAAATCCAATTTGCCATCTGATCTAACTTC
Organism: Melanerpes formicivorus; assembly: GCF_026170545.1. Classification (NCBI taxonomy): domain Eukaryota; kingdom Metazoa; phylum Chordata; class Aves; order Piciformes; family Picidae; genus Melanerpes; species Melanerpes formicivorus. Next base: position 9,000 of record NW_027144688.1, on the reverse strand, counting down.
TGGAGGCAGTCAAAATGAGCATTTGAATTCTTCCCTACCTTATTCCTGTGCTGAGATACAGGCTGCTCCAACCTGCTGTAAAATGCTTGATTTCGAGAGTGAGCGAAACTAATGAAAACATTGTTGGGGTAAAACCTAAAGGGAAAGACCTAGCACCAAATCCAATTTGCCATCTGATCTAACTTCTGGAGGCAGTCAAAATGATCCTTAGAATTCTTCCCTACCTTATTCCTGTGCTGAGATACAGGCTGCTCCAACCTGCTGTAAAATGCTTGATTTCGAGAGTGAGCGAAACTAATGAAAACATTGTTGGGGTAAAACCTAAAGGGAAAGACCTAGCACCAAATCCAATTTGCCATCTGATCTAACTTCTGGAGGCAGTCAAAATGAGCATTTGAATTCTTCCCTACCTTATTCCTGTGCTGAGATACAGGCTGCTCCAACCTGCTGTAAAATGCTTGGTTTCGAGAGTGAGCGAAACTAATGAAAACATTGTTGGGGTAAAACCGAAAGGGAAAGACCTAGCACCAAATCCAATTTGCCATCTGATCTAACTTCTGGAGGCAGTCAAAATGATCCTTAGAATTCTTCCCTACCTTATTCCTGTGCTGAGATACAGGCTGCTCCAACCTGCTGTAAAATGCTTGATTTCGAGAGTGAGCGAAACTAATGAAAACATTGTTGGGGTAAAACCTAAAGGGAAAGACCTAGCACCAAATCCAATTTGCCATCTGATCTAACTTCTGGAGGCAGTCAAAATGATCCTTAGAATTCTTCCCTACCTTATTCCTGTGCTGAGATACAGGCTGCTCCAACCTGCTGTAAAATGCTTGATTTCGAGAGTGAGCGAAACTAATGAAAACATTGTTGGGGTAAAACCTAAAGGGAAAGACCTAGCACCAAATCCAATTTGCCATCTGATCTAACTTCTGGAGGCAGTCAAAATGAGCATTTGAATTCTTCCCTACCTTATTCCTGTGCTGAGATACAGGCTGCTCCAACCTGCTGTAAAATGCTTGATTTCGAGAGTGAGCGAAACTAATGAAAACATTGTTGGGGTAAAAACCTAAAGGGAAAGACCTAGCACCAAATCCAATTTGCCATCTGATCTAACTTCTGGAGGCAGTCAAAATGAGCCTTAGAATTCTTCCCTACCTTATTCCTGTGCTGAGATACAGGCTGCTCCAACCTGCTGTAAAATGCTTGATTTCGAGAGTGAGCGAAACTAATGAAAACATTGTTGGGGTAAAACCTAAAGGGAAAGACCTAGCACCAAATCCAATTTGCCATCTGATCTAACTTCTGGAGGCAGTCAAAATGATCCTTAGAATTCTTCCCTACCTTATTCCTGTGCTGAGATACAGGCTGCTCCAACCTGCTGTAAAATGCTTGATTTCGAGAGTGAGCGAAACTAATGAAAACATTGTTGGGGTAAAACCTAAAGGGAAAGACCTAGCACCAAATCCAATTTGCCATCTGATCTAACTTCTGGAGGCAGTCAAAATGATCCTTAGAATTCTTCCCTACCTTATTCCTGTGCTGAGATACAGGCTGCTCCAACCTGCTGTAAAATGCTTGATTTCGAGAGTGAGCGAAACTAATGAAAACATTGTTGGGGTAAAACCTAAAGGGAAAGACCTAGCACCAAATCCAATTTGCCATCTGATCTAACTTCTGGAGGCAGTCAAAATGATCCTTAGAATTCTTCCCTACCTTATTCCTGTGCTGAGATACAGGCTGCTCCAACCTGCTGTAAAATGCTTGATTTCGAGAGTGAGCGAAACTAATGAAAACATTGTTGGGGTAAAACCTAAAGGGAAAGACCTAGCACCAAATCCAATTTGCCATCTGATCTAACTTCTGGAGGCAGTCAAAATGAGCCTTAGAATTCTTCCCTACCTTATTCCTGTGCTGAGATACAGGCTGCTCCAACCTGCTGTAAAATGCTTGATTTCGAGAGTGAGCGAAACTAATGAAAACATTGTTGGGGTAAAACCTAAAGGGAAAGACCTAGCACCAAATCCAATTTGCCATCTGATCTAACTTCTGGAGGCAGTCAAAATGAGCATTTGAATTCTTCCCTACCTTATTCCTGTGCTGAGATACAGGCTGCTCCAACCTGCTGTAAAATGCTTGATTTCGAGAGTGAGCGAAACTAATGAAAACATTGTTGGGGTAAAACCTAAAGGGAAAGACCTAGCACCAAATCCAATTTGCCATCTGATCTAACGTCTGGAGGCAGTCAAAATGATCCTTAGAATTCTTCCCTACCTTATTCCTGTGCTGAGATACAGGCTGCTCCAACCTGCTGTAAAATGCTTGATTTCGAGAGTGAGCGAAACTAATGAAAACATTGTTGGGGTAAAACCTAAAGGGAAAGACCTAGCACCAAATCCAATTTGCCATCTGATCTAACTTCTGGAGGCAGTCAAAATGAGCCTTAGAATTCTTCCCTACCTTATTCCTGTGCTGAGATACAGGCTGCTCCAACCTGCTGTAAAATGCTTGATTTCGAGAGTGAGCGAAAACTAATGAAAACATTGTTGGGGTAAAACCTAAAGGGAAAGACCTAGCACCAAATCCAATTTGCCATCTGATCTAACTTCTGGAGGCAGTCAAAATGATCCTTAGAATTCTTCCCTACCTTATTCCTGTGCTGAGATACAGGCTGCTCCAACCTGCTGTAAAATGCTTGATTTCGAGAGTGAGCGAAACTAATGAAAACATTGTTGGGGTAAAACCTAAAGGGAAAGACCTAGCACCAAATCCAATTTGCCATCTGATCTAACTTCTGGAGGCAGTCAAAATGAGCATTTGAATTCTTCCCTACCTTATTCCTGTGCTGAGATACAGACTGCTCCAACCTGCTGTAAAATGCTTGATTTCGAGAGTGAGCGAAACTAATGAAAACATTGTTGGGGTAAAACCTAAAGGGAAAGACCTAGCACCAAATCCAATTTGCCATCTGATCTAACTTCTGGAGGCAGTCAAAATGATCCTTAGAATTCTTCCCTACCTTATTCCTGTGCTGAGATACAGGCTGCTCCAACCTGCTGTAAAATGCTTGATTTCGAGAGTGAGCGAAACTAATGAAAACATTGTTGGGGTAAAACCTAAAGGGAAAGACCTAGCACCAAATCCAATTTGCCATCTGATCTAACTTCTGGAGGCAGTCAAAATGAGCCTTAGAATTCTTCCCTACCTTATTCCTGTGCTGAGATACAGGCTGCTCCAACCTGCTGTAAAATGCTTGATTTCGAGAGTGAGCGAAACTAATGAAAACATTGTTGGGGTAAAACCTAAAGGGAAAGACCTAGCACCAAATCCAATTTGCCATCTGATCTAACTTCTGGAGGCAGTCAAAATGAGCCTTAGAATTCTTCCCTACCTTATTCCTGTGCTGAGATACAGGCTGCTCCAACCTGCTGTAAAATGCTTGATTTCGAGAGTGAGCGAAACTAATGAAAACATTGTTGGGGTAAAACCTAAAGGGAAAGACCTAGCACCAAATCCAATTTGCCATCTGATCTAACTTCTGGAGGCAGTCAAAATGATCCTTAGAATTCTTCCCTACCTTATTCCTGTGCTGAGATACAGGCTGCTCCAACCTGCTGTAAAATGCTTGATTTCGAGAGTGAGCGAAACTAATGAAAACATTGTTGGGGTAAAACCTAAAGGGAAAGACCTAGCACCAAATCCCAATTTGCCATCTGATCTAACTTCTGGAGGCAGTCAAAATGAGCCTTAGAATTCTTCCCTACCTTATTCCTGTGCTGAGATACAGGCTGCTCCAACCTGCTGTAAAATGCTTGATTTCGAGAGTGAGCGAAACTAATGAAAACATTGTTGGGGTAAAACCTAAAGGGAAAGACCTAGCACCAAATCCAATTTGCCATCTGATCTAACTTCTGGAGGCAGTCAAAATGAGCCTTAGAATTCTTCCCTACCTTATTCCTGTGCTGAGATACAGGCTGCTCCAACCTGCTGTAAAATGCTTGATTTCGAGAGTGAGCGAAACTAATGAAAACATTGTTGGGGTAAAAACCTAAAGGGAAAGACCTAGCACCAAATCCAATTTGCCATCTGATCTAACTTCTGGAGGCAGTCAAAATGAGCATTTGAATTCTTCCCTACCTTATTCCTGTGCTGAGATACAGGCTGCTCCAACCTGCTGTAAAATGCTTGATTTCGAGAGTGAGCGAAACTAATGAAAACATTGTTGGGGTAAAACCTAAAGGGAAAGACCTAGCACCAAATCCAATTTGCCATCTGATCTAACTTCTGGAGGCAGTCAAAATGAGCCTTAGAATTCTTCCCTACCTTATTCCTGTGCTGAGATACAGGCTGCTCCAACCTGCTGTAAAATGCTTGATTTCGAGAGTGAGCGAAACTAATGAAAACATTGTTGGGGTAAAACCTAAAGGGAAAGACCTAGCACCAAATCCAATTTGCCATCTGATCTAACTTCTGGAGGCAGTCAAAATGAGCCTTAGAATTCTTCCCTACCTTATTCCTGTGCTGAGATACAGGCTGCTCCAACCTGCTGTAAAATGCTTGATTTCGAGAGTGAGCAAAACTAATGAAAACATTGTTGGGGTAAAACCTAAAGGGAAAGACCTAGCACCAAATCCAATTTGCCATCTGATCTAACTTCTGGAGTCTAACTTCTGGAGGCAGTCAAAATGATCCTTAGAATTCTTCCCTACCTTATTCCTGTGCTGAGATACAGGCTGCTCCAACCTGCTGTAAAATGCTTGATTTCGAGAGTGAGCGAAACTAATGAAAACATTGTTGGGGTAAAACCTAAAGGGAAAGACCTAGCACCAAATCCAATTTGCCATCTGATCTAACTTCTGGAGGCAGTCAAAATGAGCCTTAGAATTCTTCCCTACCTTATTCCTGTGCTGAGATACAGGCTGCTCCAACCTGCTGTAAAATGCTTGATTTCGAGAGTGAGCGAAACTAATGAAAACATTGTTGGGGTAAAACCTAAAGGGAAAGACCTAGCACCAAATCCAATTTGCCATCTGATCTAACTTCTGGAGGCAGTCAAAATGAGCCTTAGAATTCTTCCCTACCTTATTCCTGTGCTGAGATACAGGCTGCTCCAACCTGCTGTAAAATGCTTGATTTCGAGAGGTGAGCGAAACTAATGAAAACATTGTTGGGGTAAAACCTAAAGGGAAAGACCTAGCACCAAATCCAATTTGCCATCTGATCTAACTTCTGGAGGCAGTCAAAATGATCCTTAGAATTCTTCCCTACCTTATTCCTGTGCTGAGATACAGGCTGCTCCAACCTGCTGTAAAATGCTTGATTTCGAGAGTGAGCGAAACTAATGAAAACATTGTTGGGGTAAAACCTAAAGGGAAAGACCTAGCACCAAATCCAATTTGCCATCTGATCTAACTTCTGGAGGCAGTCAAAATGAGCATTTGAATTCTTCCCTACCTTATTCCTGTGCTGAGATACAGGCTGCTCCAACCTGCTGTAAAATGCTTGATTTCGAGAGTGAGCGAAACTAACGAAAACATTGTTGGGGTAAAACCTAAAGGGAAAGACCTAGCACCAAATCCAATTTGCCATCTGATGTAACGTCTGGAGGCAGTCAAAATGATCCTTAGAATTCTTCCCTACCTTATTCCTGTGCTGAGATACAGGCTGCTCCAACCTGCTGTAAAATGCTTGATTTCGAGAGTGAGCGAAACTAATGAAAACATTGTTGGGGTAAAACCTAAAGGGAAAGACCTAGCACCAAATCCAATTTGCCATCTGATCTAACCTTCTGGAGGCAGTCAAAAATGAGCATTTGAATTCTTCCCTACCTTATTCCTGTGCTGAGATACAGGCTGCTCCAACCTGCTGTAAAATGCTTGATTTCGAGAGGTGAGCGAAACTAATGAAAACATTGTTGGGGGTAAAACCTAAAGGGAAAGACCTAGCACCAAATCCAATTTGCCATCTGATCTAACTTCTGGAGGCAGTCAAAATGATCCTTAGAATTCTTCCCCTACCTTATTCCTGTGCTGAGATACAGGCTGCTCCAACCTGCTGTAAAATGCTTGATTTCGAGAGTGAGCGAAAACTAATGAAAACATTGTTGGGGGTAAAACCTAAAGGGAAAGACCTAGCACCAAATCCAATTTGCCATCTGATCTAAACTTCTGGAGGGCAGTCAAAATGATCCTTAGAATTCTTCCGCTACCTTATTCCTGTGCTGAGATACAGGCTGCTCCAACCTGCTGTAAAAATGCTTGATTTCGAGAGTGAGCGAAACTAATGAAAACATTGTTGGGAGTAAAACCTAAAGGGAAAGACCTAGCACCAAATCCAATTTGCCATCTGATCTAAACTTCTGGAGGCAGTCAAAATGAGCCTTAGAATTCTTCCCCTACCTTATTCCTGTGCTGAGATACAGGCTGCTCCAACCTGCTGTAAAATGCTTGATTTCGAGAGTGAGCGAAACTAATGAAAACATTGTTGGGGTAAAAAACCTAAAGGGAAAGACGCTAGCACCAAATCCAATTTGCCATCTTGATCTAACTTCTGGAGGCAGTCAAAATGAGCATTTGAATTCTTCCCTACTCTTATTCCTGTGCTGAGATACAGGCTGCTCCAACCTGCTGTAAAATGCTTGATTTCGAGAGTGAGCGAAACTAATGAAAACATTGTTGGGGTAAAAACCTAAAGGGAAAGACCTAGCAGCCAAATCCAATTTGCCATCTGATCTAACTTCTGGAGGCAGTCAAAATGAGCCTTAGAATTCTTCCCTACCCTTATTCCTGTGCTGAGATACAGGCTGCTCCAACCTGCTGTAAAATGCTTGATTTCGAGAGTGAGCGAAACTAATGAAAACATTGTTGGGGGTAAAACCTAAAGGGAAAGACCTAGCACCAAATCCAATTTGCCATCTGATCTAACTTCTGGAGGCAGTCAAAATGAGCCTTAGAATTCTTCCCTACCTTATTCCTGTGCTGAGATACAGGCTGCTCCAACCTGCTGTAAAATGCTTGATTTCGAGAGTGAGCGAAAACTAATGAAAACATTGTTGGGGTAAAACCTAAAGGGAAAGACCTAGCACCAAATCCAATTTGCCATCTGATCTAACTTCTGGAGGCAGTCAAAATGATCCTTAGAATTCTTCCCTACCTTATTCCTGTGCTGAGATACAGGCTGCTCCAACCTGCTGTAAAAATGCTTGATTTCGAGAGTGAGCGAAACTAATGAAAACATTGTTGGGGGTAAAACCTAAAGGGGAAAGACCTAGCAGCCAAATCCAATTTTGCCATCTGATCTAACTTCTGGAGGCAGTCAAAATGAGCCTTAGAATTCTTCCCTACCTTATTCCTGTGCTGAGATACAGGCCTGCTCCAACCTGCTGTAAAATGCTTGATTTCGAGAGTGAGCGAAACTAATGAAAAACATTGTTGGGGTAAAACCTAAAGGGGAAAGACCTAGCACCAAATCCAATTTGCCATCTGATCTAACTTCTGGAGGCAGTCAAAATGAGCCTTAGAATTCTTCCCTACCTTATTCCTGTGCTGAGATACAGGCTGCTCGCAACCTGCTGTAAAATGCTTGATTTCGAGAGTGAGCGAAACTAATGAAAACATTGTTGGGGTAAAAACCTAAAGGGAAAGACCTAGCACCAAATCCAATTTGCCATCTGATCTAACTTCTGGAGGCAGTCAAAATGATCCTTAGAATTCTTCCCTACCTTATTCCTGTGCTGAGATACAGGGCTGCTCCAACCTGCTGTAAAATGCTTGATTTCGAGAGTGAGCGAAACTAATGAAAACATTGTTGGGGTAAAACCTAAAGGGGAAAGACCTAGCACCAAATCCAATTTGCCATCTGATCTAACTTCTGGAGGCAGTCAAAATGAGCATTTGAATTCTTCCCTACCTTATTCCTGTGCTGAGATACAGGCTGCTCCAACCTGCTGTAAAATGCTTGATTTCGAGAGTGAGCGAAACTAATGAAAACATTGTTGGGGTAAAACCTAAAGGGAAAGACCTAGCACCAAATCCAATTTGCCATCTGATCTAAACGTCTGGAGGCAGTCAAAATGATCCTTAGAATTCTTCCCTACCTTATTCCTGTGCTGAGATACAGGCTGCTCCAACCTGCGTAAAATGCTTGATTTCGAGAGTGAGCGAAACTAATGAAAACATTGTTGGGGTAAAAACCTAAAGGGGAAAAGACCTAGCACCAAAATCCAATTTGCCATCTGATCTAAACTTCTGGAGGGCAGTCAAAAATGAGCATTTGAATTCTTCCCTACCTTATTCCTGTGCTGAGATACAGGCTGCTCCAACCTGCTGTAAAAATGCTTGATTTCGAGAGTGAGCGAAAACTAATGAAAAACATTGTTGGGGGTAAAACCTAAAGGGGAAAGACCTAGCACCAAATCCAATTTGCCATCTGATCTAACTTCTGGAGGCAGTCAAAATGAGCATTTGAATTCTTCCCTACCTTATTCCTGTGCTGAGATACAGGCTGCTACCAACCTGCTGTAAAATGCTTGATTTCGAGAGTGAGCGAAACTAATGAAAACATTGTTGGGGTAAAAACCTAAAGGGAAAGACCTAGCACCAAAATCCAATTTGCCATCTGATCTAACTTCTGGAGGCAGTCAAAATGATCCTTAGAATTCTTCCCTACCTTATTCTGTGCTGAGATACAGGCTGCTCCAACCTGCTGTAAAATGCTTGATTTCGAGAGGTGAGCGACAACTAATGAAAACATTGTTGGGGGTAAAAACCTAAAGGGGAAAGACCCTAGCACCAAATCCAATTTTGCCATCTGATCTAACTTCTGGAGGCAGTCAAAATGAGCCTTAGAATTCTTCGCCTACCTTATTCCTGTGCTGAGATACAGGCTGCTCCCAACCTGCTGTAAAATGCTTGATTTCGAGAAGATGAGCGAAACTAATGAAAAACATTGTTGGGGTAAAAACCTAAAGGGGAAAGACCTAGCACCAAATCCAATTTGCCATCT
>NW_027144687.1:0-33875 GCF_026170545.1 Melanerpes formicivorus | reverse complement strand
ATTTTGACTGCCTCCAGAAGTTAGATCAGATGGCAAATTGGATTTGGTGCTAGGTCTTTCCCTTTAGGTTTTACCCCAACAATGTTTTCATTAGTTTCGCTCACTCTCGAAATCAAGCATTTTACAGCAGGTTGGAGCAGCCTGTATCTCAGCACAGGAATAAGGTAGGGAAGAATTCTAAGGCTCATTTTGACTGCCTCCAGAAGTTAGATCAGATGGCAAATTGGATTTGGTGCTAGGTCTTTCCCTTTAGGTTTTACCCCAACAATGTTTTCATTAGTTTCGCTCACTCTCGAAATCAAGCATTTTACAGCAGGTTGGAGCAGCCTGTATCTCAGCACAGGAATAAGGTAGGGAAGAATTCTAAGGCTCATTTTGACTGCCTCCAGAAGTTAGATCAGATGGCAAATTGGATTTGGTGCTAGGTCTTTCCCTTTAGGTTTTACCCCAACAATGTTTTCATTAGTTTCGCTCACTCTCGAAATCAAGCATTTTACAGCAGGTTGGAGCAGCCTGTATCTCAGCACAGGAATAAGGTAGGGAAGAATTCTAAGGCTCATTTTGACTGCCTCCAGAAGTTAGATCAGATGGCAAATTGGATTTGGTGCTAGGTCTTTCCCTTTAGGTTTTACCCCAACAATGTTTTCATTAGTTTCGCTCACTCTCGAAATCAAGCATTTTACAGCAGGTTGGAGCAGCCTGTATCTCAGCACAGGAATAAGGTAGGGAAGAATTCTAAGGCTCATTTTGACTGCCTCCAGAAGTTAGATCAGATGGCAAATTGGATTTGGTGCTAGGTCTTTCCCTTTAGGTTTTACCCCAACAATGTTTTCATTAGTTTCGCTCACTCTCGAAATCAAGCATTTTACAGCAGGTTGGAGCAGCCTGTATCTCAGCACAGGAATAAGGTAGGGAAGAATTCTAAGGCTCATTTTGACTGCCTCCAGAAGTTAGATCAGATGGCAAATTGGATTTGGTGCTAGGTCTTTCCCTTTAGGTTTTACCCCAACAATGTTTTCATTAGTTTCGCTCACTCTCGAAATCAAGCATTTTACAGCAGGTTGGAGCAGCCTGTATCTCAGCACAGGAATAAGGTAGGGAAGAATTCTAAGGCTCATTTTGACTGCCTCCAGAAGTTAGATCAGATGGCAAATTGGATTTGGTGCTAGGTCTTTCCCTTTAGGTTTTACCCCAACAATGTTTTCATTAGTTTCGCTCACTCTCGAAATCAAGCATCTTACAGCAGGTTGGAGCAGCCTGTATCTCAGCACAGTAATAAGGTAGGGAAGAATTCTAAGGCTCATTTTGACTGCCTCCAGAAGTTAGATCAGATGGCAAATTGGATTTGGTGCTAGGTCTTTCCCTTTAGGTTTTACCCCAACAATGTTTTCATTAGTTTCGCTCACTCTTGAAATCAAGCATTTTACAGCAGGTTGGAGCAGCCTGTATCTCAGCACAGGAATAAGGTAGGGAAGAATTCTAAGGCTCATTTTGACTGCCTCCAGAAGTTAGATCAGATGGCAAATTGGATTTGGTGCTAGGTCTTTCCCTTTAGGTTTTACCCCAACAATGTTTTCATTAGTTTCGCTCACTCTCGAAATCAAGCATTTTACAGCAGGTTGGAGCAGCCTGTATCTCAGCACAGGAATAAGGTAGGGAAGAATTCTAAGGCTCATTTTGACTGCCTCCAGAAGTTAGATCAGATGGCAAATTGGATTTGGTGCTAGGTCTTTCCCTTTAGGTTTTACCCCAACAATGTTTTCATTAGTTTCGCTCACTCTCGAAATCAAGCATTTTACAGCAGGTTGGAGCAGCCTGTATCTCAGCACAGGAATAAGGTAGGGAAGAATTCTAAGGCTCATTTTGACTGCCTCCAGAAGTTAGATCAGATGGCAAATTGGATTTGGTGCTAGGTCTTTCCCTTTAGGTTTTACCCCAACAATGTTTTCATTAGTTTCGCTCACTCTCGAAATCAAGCATTTTACAGCAGGTTGGAGCAGCCTGTATCTCAGCACAGGAATAAGGTAGGGAAGAATTCTAAGGCTCATTTTGACTGCCTCCAGAAGTTAGATCAGATGGCAAATTGGATTTGGTGCTAGGTCTTTCCCTTTAGGTTTTACCCCAACAATGTTTTCATTAGTTTCGCTCACTCTCGAAATCAAGCATTTTACAGCAGGTTGGAGCAGCCTGTATCTCAGCACAGGAATAAGGTAGGGAAGAATTCTAAGGCTCATTTTGACTGCCTCCAGAAGTTAGATCAGATGGCAAATTGGATTTGGTGCTAGGTCTTTCCCTTTAGGTTTTACCCAAACAATGTTTTCATTAGTTTCGCTCACTCTCGAAATCAAGCATCTTACAGCAGGTTGGAGCAGCCTGTATCTCAGCACAGGAATAAGGTAGGGAAGAATTCTAAGGCTCATTTTGACTGCCTCCAGAAGTTAGATCAGATGGCAAATTGGATTTGGTGCTAGGTCTTTCCCTTTAGGTTTTACCCCAACAATGTTTTCATTAGTTTCGCTCACTCTCGAAATCAAGCATTTTACAGCAGGTTGGAGCAGCCTGTATCTCAGCACAGGAATAAGGTAGGGAAGAATTCTAAGGATCATTTTGACTGCCTCCAGAAGTTAGATCAGATGGCAAATTGGATTTGGTGCTAGGTCTTTCCCTTTAGGTTTTACCCCAACAATGTTTTCATTAGTTTCGCTCACTCTCGAAATCAAGCATTTTACAGCAGGTTGGAGCAGCCTGTATCTCAGCACAGGAATAAGGTAGGGAAGAATTCTAAGGCTCATTTTGACTGCCTCCAGAAGTTAGATCAGATGGCAAATTGGATTTGGTGCTAGGTCTTTCCCTTTAGGTTTTACCCCAACAATGTTTTCATTAGTTTCGCTCACTCTCGAAATCAAGCATTTTACAGCAGGTTGGAGCAGCCTGTATCTCAGCACAGGAATAAGGTAGGGAAGAATTCTAAGGCTCATTTTGACTGCCTCCAGAAGTTAGATCAGATGGCAAATTGGATTTGGTGCTAGGTCTTTCCCTTTAGGTTTTACCCCAACAATGTTTTCATTAGTTTCGCTCACTCTCGAAATCAAGCATTTTACAGCAGGTTGGAGCAGCCTGTATCTCAGCACAGGAATAAGGTAGGGAAGAATTCTAAGGCTCATTTTGACTGCCTCCAGAAGTTAGATCAGATGGCAAATTGGATTTGGTGCTAGGTCTTTCCCTTTAGGTTTTACCCCAACAATGTTTTCATTAGTTTCGCTCACTCTCGAAATCAAGCATTTTACAGCAGGTTGGAGCAGCCTGTATCTCAGCACAGGAATAAGGTAGGGAAGAATTCTAAGGCTCATTTTGACTGCCTCCAGAAGTTAGATCAGATGGCAAATTGGATTTGGTGCTAGGTCTTTCCCTTTAGGTTTTACCCCAACAATGTTTTCATTAGTTTCGCTCACTCTCGAAATCAAGCATTTTACAGCAGGTTGGAGCAGCCTGTATCTCAGCACAGGAATAAGGTAGGGAAGAATTCAAAGGCTCATTTTGACTGCCTCCAGAAGTTAGATCAGATGGCAAATTGGATTTGGTGCTAGGTCTTTCCCTTTAGGTTTTACCCCAACAATGTTTTCATTAGTTTCGCTCACTCTCGAAATCAAGCATTTTACAGCAGGTTGGAGCAGCCTGTATCTCAGCACAGGAATAAGGTAGGGAAGAATTCTAAGGCTCATTTTGACTGCCTCCAGAAGTTAGATCAGATGGCAAATTGGATTTGGTGCTAGGTCTTTCCCTTTAGGTTTTACCCCAACAATGTTTTCATTAGTTTCGCTCACTCTCGAAATCAAGCATTTTACAGCAGGTTGGAGCAGCCTGTATCTCAGCACAGGAATAAGGTAGGGAAGAATTCTAAGGCTCATTTTGACTGCCTCCAGAAGTTAGATCAGATGGCAAATTGGATTTGGTGCTAGGTCTTTCCCTTTAGGTTTTACCCCAACAATGTTTTCATTAGTTTCGCTCACTCTCGAAATCAAGCATTTTACAGCAGGTTGGAGCAGCCTGTATCTCAGCACAGGAATAAGGTAGGGAAGAATTCTAAGGCTCATTTTGACTGCCTCCAGAAGTTAGATCAGATGGCAAATTGGATTTGGTGCTAGGTCTTTCCCTTTAGGTTTTACCCCAACAATGTTTTCATTAGTTTCGCTCACTCTCGAAATCAAGCATTTTACAGCAGGTTGGAGCAGCCTGTATCTCAGCACAGGAATAAGGTAGGGAAGAATTCTAAGGATCATTTTGACTGCCTCCAGAAGTTAGATCAGATGGCAAATTGGATTTGGTGCTAGGTCTTTCCCTTTAGGTTTTACCCCAACAATGTTTTCATTAGTTTCGCTCACTCTCGAAATCAAGCATCTTACAGCAGGTTGGAGCAGCCTGTATCTCAGCACAGTAATAAGGTAGGGAAGAATTCTAAGGCTCATTTTGACTGCCTCCAGAAGTTAGATCAGATGGCAAATTGGATTTGGTGCTAGGTCTTTCCCTTTAGGTTTTACCCCAACAATGTTTTCATTAGTTTCGCTCACTCTTGAAATCAAGCATTTTACAGCAGGTTGGAGCAGCCTGTATCTCAGCACAGGAATAAGGTAGGGAAGAATTCTAAGGCTCATTTTGACTGCCTCCAGAAGTTAGATCAGATGGCAAATTGGATTTGGTGCTAGGTCTTTCCCTTTAGGTTTTACCCCAACAATGTTTTCATTAGTTTCGCTCACTCTCGAAATCAAGCATTTTACAGCAGGTTGGAGCAGCCTGTATCTCAGCACAGGAATAAGGTAGGGAAGAATTCTAAGGCTCATTTTGACTGCCTCCAGAAGTTAGATCAGATGGCAAATTGGATTTGGTGCTAGGTCTTTCCCTTTAGGTTTTACCCCAACAATGTTTTCATTAGTTTCGCTCACTCTCGAAATCAAGCATTTTACAGCAGGTTGGAGCAGCCTGTATCTCAGCACAGGAATAAGGTAGGGAAGAATTCTAAGGCTCATTTTGACTGCCTCCAGAAGTTAGATCAGATGGCAAATTGGATTTGGTGCTAGGTCTTTCCCTTTAGGTTTTACCCCAACAATGTTTTCATTAGTTTCGCTCACTCTCGAAATCAAGCATTTTACAGCAGGTTGGAGCAGCCTGTATCTCAGCACAGGAATAAGGTAGGGAAGAATTCTAAGGCTCATTTTGACTGCCTCCAGAAGTTAGATCAGATGGCAAATTGGATTTGGTGCTAGGTCTTTCCCTTTAGGTTTTACCCCAACAATGTTTTCATTAGTTTCGCTCACTCTCGAAATCAAGCATTTTACAGCAGGTTGGAGCAGCCTGTATCTCAGCACAGGAATAAGGTAGGGAAGAATTCTAAGGCTCATTTTGACTGCCTCCAGAAGTTAGATCAGATGGCAAATTGGATTTGGTGCTAGGTCTTTCCCTTTAGGTTTTACCCAAACAATGTTTTCATTAGTTTCGCTCACTCTCGAAATCAAGCATCTTACAGCAGGTTGGAGCAGCCTGTATCTCAGCACAGGAATAAGGTAGGGAAGAATTCTAAGGATCATTTTGACTGCCTCCAGAAGTTAGATCAGATGGCAAATTGGATTTGGTGCTAGGTCTTTCCCTTTAGGTTTTACCCCAACAATGTTTTCATTAGTTTCGCTCACTCTCGAAATCAAGCATTTTACAGCAGGTTGGAGCAGCCTGTATCTCAGCACAGGAATAAGGTAGGGAAGAATTCTAAGGATCATTTTGACTGCCTCCAGAAGTTAGATCAGATGGCAAATTGGATTTGGTGCTAGGTCTTTCCCTTTAGGTTTTACCCCAACAATGTTTTCATTAGTTTCGCTCACTCTCGAAATCAAGCATTTTACAGCAGGTTGGAGCAGCCTGTATCTCAGCACAGGAATAAGGTAGGGAAGAATTCTAAGGCTCATTTTGACTGCCTCCAGAAGTTAGATCAGATGGCAAATTGGATTTGGTGCTAGGTCTTTCCCTTTAGGTTTTACCCCAACAATGTTTTCATTAGTTTCGCTCACTCTCGAAATCAAGCATTTTACAGCAGGTTGGAGCAGCCTGTATCTCAGCACAGGAATAAGGTAGGGAAGAATTCTAAGGCTCATTTTGACTGCCTCCAGAAGTTAGATCAGATGGCAAATTGGATTTGGTGCTAGGTCTTTCCCTTTAGGTTTTACCCCAACAATGTTTTCATTAGTTTCGCTCACTCTCGAAATCAAGCATTTTACAGCAGGTTGGAGCAGCCTGTATCTCAGCACAGGAATAAGGTAGGGAAGAATTCTAAGGCTCATTTTGACTGCCTCCAGAAGTTAGATCAGATGGCAAATTGGATTTGGTGCTAGGTCTTTCCCTTTAGGTTTTACCCCAACAATGTTTTCATTAGTTTCGCTCACTCTCGAAATCAAGCATTTTACAGCAGGTTGGAGCAGCCTGTATCTCAGCACAGGAATAAGGTAGGGAAGAATTCTAAGGCTCATTTTGACTGCCTCCAGAAGTTAGATCAGATGGCAAATTGGATTTGGTGCTAGGTCTTTCCCTTTAGGTTTTACCCCAACAATGTTTTCATTAGTTTCGCTCACTCTCGAAATCAAGCATTTTACAGCAGGTTGGAGCAGCCTGTATCTCAGCACAGGAATAAGGTAGGGAAGAATTCAAAGGCTCATTTTGACTGCCTCCAGAAGTTAGATCAGATGGCAAATTGGATTTGGTGCTAGGTCTTTCCCTTTAGGTTTTACCCCAACAATGTTTTCATTAGTTTCGCTCACTCTCGAAATCAAGCATTTTACAGCAGGTTGGAGCAGCCTGTATCTCAGCACAGGAATAAGGTAGGGAAGAATTCTAAGGCTCATTTTGACTGCCTCCAGAAGTTAGATCAGATGGCAAATTGGATTTGGTGCTAGGTCTTTCCCTTTAGGTTTTACCCCAACAATGTTTTCATTAGTTTCGCTCACTCTCGAAATCAAGCATTTTACAGCAGGTTGGAGCAGCCTGTATCTCAGCACAGGAATAAGGTAGGGAAGAATTCTAAGGCTCATTTTGACTGCCTCCAGAAGTTAGATCAGATGGCAAATTGGATTTGGTGCTAGGTCTTTCCCTTTAGGTTTTACCCCAACAATGTTTTCATTAGTTTCGCTCACTCTCGAAATCAAGCATTTTACAGCAGGTTGGAGCAGCCTGTATCTCAGCACAGGAATAAGGTAGGGAAGAATTCTAAGGCTCATTTTGACTGCCTCCAGAAGTTAGATCAGATGGCAAATTGGATTTGGTGCTAGGTCTTTCCCTTTAGGTTTTACCCCAACAATGTTTTCATTAGTTTCGCTCACTCTCGAAATCAAGCATTTTACAGCAGGTTGGAGCAGCCTGTATCTCAGCACAGGAATAAGGTAGGGAAGAATTCAAATGCTCATTTTGACTGCCTCCAGAAGTTAGATCAGATGGCAAATTGGATTTGGTGCTAGGTCTTTCCCTTTAGGTTTTACCCCAACAATGTTTTCATTAGTTTCGCTCACTCTCGAAATCAAGCATTTTACAGCAGGTTGGAGCAGCCTGTATCTCAGCACAGGAATAAGGTAGGGAAGAATTCTAAGGCTCATTTTGACTGCCTCCAGAAGTTAGATCAGATGGCAAATTGGATTTGGTGCTAGGTCTTTCCCTTTAGGTTTTACCCCAACAATGTTTTCATTAGTTTCGCTCACTCTCGAAATCAAGCATTTTACAGCAGGTTGGAGCAGCCTGTATCTCAGCACAGGAATAAGGTAGGGAAGAATTCTAAGGCTCATTTTGACTGCCTCCAGAAGTTAGATCAGATGGCAAATTGGATTTGGTGCTAGGTCTTTCCCTTTAGGTTTTACCCCAACAATGTTTTCATTAGTTTCGCTCACTCTCGAAATCAAGCATTTTACAGCAGGTTGGAGCAGCCTGTATCTCAGCACAGGAATAAGGTAGGGAAGAATTCTAAGGATCATTTTGACTGCCTCCAGAAGTTAGATCAGATGGCAAATTGGATTTGGTGCTAGGTCTTTCCCTTTAGGTTTTACCCCAACAATGTTTTCATTAGTTTCGCTCACTCTCGAAATCAAGCATTTTACAGCAGGTTGGAGCAGCCTGTATCTCAGCACAGGAATAAGGTAGGGAAGAATTCTAAGGCTCATTTTGACTGCCTCCAGAAGTTAGATCAGATGGCAAATTGGATTTGGTGCTAGGTCTTTCCCTTTAGGTTTTACCCCAACAATGTTTTCATTAGTTTCGCTCACTCTCGAAATCAAGCATTTTACAGCAGGTTGGAGCAGCCTGTATCTCAGCACAGGAATAAGGTAGGGAAGAATTCTAAGGCTCATTTTGACTGCCTCCAGAAGTTAGATCAGATGGCAAATTGGATTTGGTGCTAGGTCTTTCCCTTTAGGTTTTACCCCAACAATGTTTTCATTAGTTTTGCTCACTCTCGAAATCAAGCATTTTACAACAGGTTGGAGCAGCCTGTATCTCAGCACAGGAATAAGGTAGGGAAGAATTCTAAGGCTCATTTTGACTGCCTCCAGAAGTTAGATCAGATGGCAAATTGGATTTGGTGCTAGGTCTTTCCCTTTAGGTTTTACCCCAACAATGTTTTCATTAGTTTCGCTCACTCTCGAAATCAAGCATTTTACAGCAGGTTGGAGCAGCCTGTATCTCAGCACAGGAATAAGGTAGGGAAGAATTCTAAGGCTCATTTTGACTGCCTCCAGAAGTTAGATCAGATGGCAAATTGGATTTGGTGCTAGGTCTTTCCCTTTAGGTTTTACCCCAACAATGTTTTCATTAGTTTCGCTCACTCTCGAAATCAAGCATTTTACAGCAGGTTGGAGCAGCCTGTATCTCAGCACAGGAATAAGGTAGGGAAGAATTCTAAGGCTCATTTTGACTGCCTCCAGAAGTTAGATCAGATGGCAAATTGGATTTGGTGCTAGGTCTTTCCCTTTAGGTTTTACCCCAACAATGTTTTCATTAGTTTCGCTCACTCTCGAAATCAAGCATTTTACAGCAGGTTGGAGCAGCCTGTATCTCAGCACAGGAATAAGGTAGGGAAGAATTCTAAGGCTCATTTTGACTGCCTCCAGAAGTTAGATCAGATGGCAAATTGGATTTGGTGCTAGGTCTTTCCCTTTAGGTTTTACCCCAACAATGTTTTCATTAGTTTCGCTCACTCTCGAAATCAAGCATTTTACAGCAGGTTGGAGCAGCCTGTATCTCAGCACAGGAATAAGGTAGGGAAGAATTCTAAGGCTCATTTTGACTGCCTCCAGAAGTTAGATCAGATGGCAAATTGGATTTGGTGCTAGGTCTTTCCCTTTAGGTTTTACCCCAACAATGTTTTCATTCGTTTCGCTCACTCTCGAAATCAAGCATTTTACAGCAGGTTGGAGCAGCCTGTATCTCAGCACAGGAATAAGGTAGGGAAGAATTCTAAGGATCATTTTGACTGCCTCCAGAAGTTAGATCAGATGGCAAATTGGATTTGGTGCTAGGTCTTTCCCTTTAGGTTTTACCCCAACAATGTTTTCATTCGTTTCGCTCACTCTCGAAATCAAGCATTTTACAGCAGGTTGGAGCAGCCTGTATCTCAGCACAGGAATAAGGTAGGGAAGAATTCTAAGGCTCATTTTGACTGCCTCCAGAAGTTAGATCAGATGGCAAATTGGATTTGGTGCTAGGTCTTTCCCTTTAGGTTTTACCCCAACAATGTTTTCATTAGTTTCGCTCACTCTCGAAATCAAGCATTTTACAGCAGGTTGGAGCAGCCTGTATCTCAGCACAGGAATAAGGTAGGGAAGAATTCTAAGGCTCATTTTGACTGCCTCCAGAAGTTAGATCAGATGGCAAATTGGATTTGGTGCTAGGTCTTTCCCTTTAGGTTTTACCCCAACAATGTTTTCATTAGTTTCGCTCACTCTCGAAATCAAGCATTTTACAGCAGGTTGGAGCAGCCTGTATCTCAGCACAGGAATAAGGTAGGGAAGAATTCTAAGGCTCATTTTGACTGCCTCCAGAAGTTAGATCAGATGGCAAATTGGATTTGGTGCTAGGTCTTTCCCTTTAGGTTTTACCCCAACAATGTTTTCATTAGTTTCGCTCACTCTCGAAATCAAGCATTTTACAGCAGGTTGGAGCAGCCTGTATCTCAGCACAGGAATAAGGTAGGGAAGAATTCTAAGGCTCATTTTGACTGCCTCCAGAAGTTAGATCAGATGGCAAATTGGATTTGGTGCTAGGTCTTTCCCTTTAGGTTTTACCCCAACAATGTTTTCATTAGTTTCGCTCACTCTCGAAATCAAGCATTTTACAGCAGGTTGGAGCAGCCTGTATCTCAGCACAGGAATAAGGTAGGGAAGAATTCTAAGGCTCATTTTGACTGCCTCCAGAAGTTAGATCAGATGGCAAATTGGATTTGGTGCTAGGTCTTTCCCTTTAGGTTTTACCCCAACAATGTTTTCATTAATTTCGCTCACTCTCGAAATCAAGCATTTTACAGCAGGTTGGAGCAGCCTGTATCTCAGCACAGGAATAAGGTAGGGAAGAATTCTAAGGCTCATTTTGACTGCCTCCAGAAGTTAGATCAGATGGCAAATTGGATTTGGTGCTAGGTCTTTCCCTTTAGGTTTTACCCCAACAATGTTTTCATTAGTTTCGCTCACTCTCGAAATCAAGCATTTTACAGCAGGTTGGAGCAGCCTGTATCTCAGCACAGGAATAAGGTAGGGAAGAATTCTAAGGTTCATTTTGACTGCCTCCAGAAGTTAGATCAGATGGCAAATTGGATTTGGTGCTAGGTCTTTCCCTTTAGGTTTTACCCCAACAATGTTTTCATTAGTTTCGCTCACTCTCGAAATCAAGCATTTTACAGCAGGTTGGAGCAGCCTGTATCTCAGCACAGGAATAAGGTAGGGAAGAATTCTAAGGCTCATTTTGACTGCCTCCAGAAGTTAGATCAGATGGCAAATTGGATTTGGTGCTAGGTCTTTCCCTTTAGGTTTTACCCCAACAATGTTTTCATTAGTTTCGCTCACTCTCGAAATCAAGCATTTTACAGCAGGTTGGAGCAGCCTGTATCTCAGCACAGGAATAAGGTAGGGAAGAATTCTAAGGCTCATTTTGACTGCCTCCAGAAGTTAGATCAGATGGCAAATTGGATTTGGTGCTAGGTCTTTCCCTTTAGGTTTTACCCCAACAATGTTTTCATTAGTTTCGCTCACTCTCGAAATCAAGCATTTTACAGCAGGTTGGAGCAGCCTGTATCTCAGCACAGGAATAAGGTAGGGAAGAATTCTAAGGCTCATTTTGACTGCCTCCAGAAGTTAGATCAGATGGCAAATTGGATTTGGTGCTAGGTCTTTCCCTTTAGGTTTTACCCCAACAATGTTTTCATTAGTTTCGCTCACTCTCGAAATCAAGCATTTTACAGCAGGTTGGAGCAGCCTGTATCTCAGCACAGGAATAAGGTAGGGAAGAATTCTAAGGCTCATTTTGACTGCCTCCAGAAGTTAGATCAGATGGCAAATTGGATTTGGTGCTAGGTCTTTCCCTTTAGGTTTTACCCCAACAATGTTTTCATTAGTTTCGCTCACTCTCGAAATCAAGCATTTTACAGCAGGTTGGAGCAGCCTGTATCTCAGCACAGGAATAAGGTAGGGAAGAATTCTAAGGCTCATTTTGACTGCCTCCAGAAGTTAGATCAGATGGCAAATTGGATTTGGTGCTAGGTCTTTCCCTTTAGGTTTTACCCCAACAATGTTTTCATTAGTTTCGCTCACTCTCGAAATCAAGCATTTTACAGCAGGTTGGAGCAGCCTGTATCTCAGCACAGGAATAAGGTAGGGAAGAATTCTAAGGCTCATTTTGACTGCCTCCAGAAGTTAGATCAGATGGCAAATTGGATTTGGTGCTAGGTCTTTCCCTTTAGGTTTTACCCCAACAATGTTTTCATTAGTTTCGCTCACTCTCGAAATCAAGCATTTTACAGCAGGTTGGAGCAGCCTGTATCTCAGCACAGGAATAAGGTAGGGAAGAATTCTAAGGCTCATTTTGACTGCCTCCAGAAGTTAGATCAGATGGCAAATTGGATTTGGTGCTAGGTCTTTCCCTTTAGGTTTTACCCCAACAATGTTTTCATTAGTTTCGCTCACTCTCGAAATCAAGCATTTTACAGCAGGTTGGAGCAGCCTGTATCTCAGCACAGGAATAAGGTAGGGAAGAATTCTAAGGCTCATTTTGACTGCCTCCAGAAGTTAGATCAGATGGCAAATTGGATTTGGTGCTAGGTCTTTCCCTTTAGGTTTTACCCCAACAATGTTTTCATTAGTTTCGCTCACTCTCGAAATCAAGCATTTTACAGCAGGTTGGAGCAGCCTGTATCTCAGCACAGGAATAAGGTAGGGAAGAATTCTAAGGCTCATTTTGACTGCCTCCAGAAGTTAGATCAGATGGCAAATTGGATTTGGTGCTAGGTCTTTCCCTTTAGGTTTTACCCCAACAATGTTTTCATTAGTTTCGCTCACTCTCGAAATCAAGCATTTTACAGCAGGTTGGAGCAGCCTGTATCTCAGCACAGGAATAAGGTAGGGAAGAATTCTAAGGCTCATTTTGACTGCCTCCAGAAGTTAGATCAGATGGCAAATTGGATTTGGTGCTAGGTCTTTCCCTTTAGGTTTTACCCCAACAATGTTTTCATTAGTTTCGCTCACTCTCGAAATCAAGCATTTTACAGCAGGTTGGAGCAGCCTGTATCTCAGCACAGGAATAAGGTAGGGAAGAATTCTAAGGCTCATTTTGACTGCCTCCAGAAGTTAGATCAGATGGCAAATTGGATTTGGTGCTAGGTCTTTCCCTTTAGGTTTTACCCCAACAATGTTTTCATTAGTTTCGCTCACTCTCGAAATCAAGCATTTTACAGCAGGTTGGAACAGCCTGTATCTCAGCACAGGAATAAGGTAGGGAAGAATTCTAAGGCTCATTTTGACTGCCTCCAGAAGTTAGATCAGATGGCAAATTGGATTTGGTGCTAGGTCTTTCCCTTTAGGTTTTACCCCAACAATGTTTTCATTAGTTTCGCTCACTCTCGAAATCAAGCATTTTACAGCAGGTTGGAGCAGCCTGTATCTCAGCACAGGAATAAGGTAGGGAAGAATTCTAAGGCTCATTTTGACTGCCTCCAGAAGTTAGATCAGATGGCAAATTGGATTTGGTGCTAGGTCTTTCCCTTTAGGTTTTACCCCAACAATGTTTTCATTAGTTTCGCTCACTCTCGAAATCAAGCATTTTACAGCAGGTTGGAGCAGCCTGTATCTCAGCACAGGAATAAGGTAGGGAAGAATTCTAAGGCTCATTTTGACTGCCTCCAGAAGTTAGATCAGATGGCAAATTGGATTTGGTGCTAGGTCTTTCCCTTTAGGTTTTACCCCAACAATGTTTTCATTAGTTTCGCTCACTCTCGAAATCAAACATTTTACAGCAGGTTGGAGCAGCCTGTATCTCAGCACAGGAATAAGGTAGGGAAGAATTCTAAGGATCATTTTGACTGCCTCCAGAAGTTAGATCAGATGGCAAATTGGATTTGGTGCTAGGTCTTTCCCTTTAGGTTTTACCCCAACAATGTTTTCATTAGTTTCGCTCACTCTCGAAATCAAGCATTTTACAGCAGGTTGGAGCAGCCTGTATCTCAGCACAGGAATAAGGTAGGGAAGAATTCTAAGGATCATTTTGACTGCCTCCAGAAGTTAGATCAGATGGCAAATTGGATTTGGTGCTAGGTCTTTCCCTTTAGGTTTTACCCCAACAATGTTTTCATTAGTTTCGCTCACTCTCGAAATCAAGCATTTTACAGCAGGTTGGAGCAGCCTGTATCTCAGCACAGGAATAAGGTAGGGAAGAATTCTAAGGATCATTTTGACTGCCTCCAGAAGTTAGATCAGATGGCAAATTGGATTTGGTGCTAGGTCTTTCCCTTTAGGTTTTACCCCAACAATGTTTTCATTAGTTTCGCTCACTCTCGAAATCAAGCATTTTACAGCAGGTTGGAGCAGCCTGTATCTCAGCACAGGAATAAGGTAGGGAAGAATTCTAAGGCTCATTTTGACTGCCTCCAGAAGTTAGATCAGATGGCAAATTGGATTTGGTGCTAGGTCTTTCCCTTTAGGTTTTACCCCAACAATGTTTTCATTAGTTTCGCTCACTCTCGAAATCAAGCATTTTACAGCAGGTTGGAGCAGCCTGTATCTCAGCACAGGAATAAGGTAGGGAAGAATTCTAAGGATCATTTTGACTGCCTCCAGAAGTTAGATCAGATGGCAAATTGGATTTGGTGCTAGGTCTTTCCCTTTAGGTTTTACCCCAACAATGTTTTCATTAGTTTCGCTCACTCTCGAAATCAAGCATTTTACAGCAGGTTGGAGCAGCCTGTATCTCAGCACAGGAATAAGGTAGGGAAGAATTCTAAGGATCATTTTGACTGCCTCCAGAAGTTAGATCAGATGGCAAATTGGATTTGGTGCTAGGTCTTTCCCTTTAGGTTTTACCCCAACAATGTTTTCATTAGTTTCGCTCACTCTCGAAATCAAGCATTTTACAGCAGGTTGGAGCAGCCTGTATCTCAGCACAGGAATAAGGTAGGGAAGAATTCAAAGGCTCATTTTGACTGCCTCCAGAAGTTAGATCAGATGGCAAATTGGATTTGGTGCTAGGTCTTTCCCTTTAGGTTTTACCCCAACAATGTTTTCATTAGTTTCGCTCACTCTCGAAATCAAGCATTTTACAGCAGGTTGGAGCAGCCTGTATCTCAGCACAGGAATAAGGTAGGGAAGAATTCTAAGGATCATTTTGACTGCCTCCAGAAGTTAGATCAGATGGCAAATTGGATTTGGTGCTAGGTCTTTCCCTTTAGGTTTTACCCCAACAATGTTTTCATTAGTTTCGCTCACTCTCGAAATCAAGCATTTTACAGCAGGTTGGAGCAGCCTGTATCTCAGCACAGGAATAAGGTAGGGAAGAATTCTAAGGCTCATTTTGACTGCCTCCAGAAGTTAGATGAGATGGCAAATTGGATTTGGTGCTAGGTCTTTCCCTTTAGGTTTTACCCCAACAATGTTTTCATTAGTTTCGCTCACTTTCGAAATCAAGCATTTTACAGCAGGTTGGAGCAGCCTGTATCTCAGCACAGGAATAAGGTAGGGAAGAATTCAAATGCTCATTTTGACTGCCTCCAGAGGTTAGATCAGATGGCAAATTGGATTTGGTGCTAGGTCTTTCCCTTTAGGTTTTACCCCAACAATGTTTTCATTAGTTTCGCTCACTCTCGAAATCAAGCATTTTACAGCAGGTTGGAGCAGCCTGTATCTCAGCACAGGAATAAGGTAGGGAAGAATTCTAAGGCTCATTTTGACTGCCTCCAGAAGTTAGATCAGATGGCAAATTGGATTTGGTGCTAGGTCTTTCCCTTTAGGTTTTACCCCAACAATGTTTTCATTAGTTTCGCTCACTCTCGAAATCAAGCATTTTACAGCAGGTTGGAGCAGCCTGTATCTCAGCACAGGAATAAGGTAGGGAAGAATTCAAATGCTCATTTTGACTGCCTCCAGAAGTTAGATCAGATGGCAAATTGGATTTGGTGCTAGGTCTTTCCCTTTAGGTTTTACCCCAACAATGTTTTCATTAGTTTCGCTCACTCTCGAAATCAAGCATTTTACAGCAGGTTGGAGCAGCCTGTATCTCAGCACAGGAATAAGGTAGGGAAGAATTCTAAGGCTCATTTTGACTGCCTCCAGAAGTTAGATCAGATGGCAAATTGGATTTGGTGCTAGGTCTTTCCCTTTAGGTTTTACCCCAACAATGTTTTCATTAGTTTCGCTCACTCTCGAAATCAAGCATTTTACAGCAGGTTGGAGCAGCCTGTATCTCAGCACAGGAATAAGGTAGGGAAGAATTCTAAGGCTCATTTTGACTGCCTCCAGAAGTTAGATCAGATGGCAAATTGGATTTGGTGCTAGGTCTTTCCCTTTAGGTTTTACCCCAACAATGTTTTCATTAGTTTCGCTCACTCTCGAAATCAAGCATTTTACAGCAGGTTGGAGCAGCCTGTATCTCAGCACAGGAATAAGGTAGGGAAGAATTCTAAGGCTCATTTTGACTGCCTCCAGAAGTTAGATCAGATGGCAAATTGGATTTGGTGCTAGGTCTTTCCCTTTAGGTTTTACCCCAACAATGTTTTCATTAGTTTCGCTCACTCTCGAAATCAAGCATTTTACAGAAGGTTGGAGCAGCCTGTATCTCAGCACAGGAATAAGGTAGGGAAGAATTCTAAGGATCATTTTGACTGCCTCCAGAAGTTAGATCAGATGGCAAATTGGATTTGGTGCTAGGTCTTTCCCTTTAGGTTTTACCCCAACAATGTTTTCATTAGTTTCGCTCACTCTCGAAATCAAGCATTTTACAGCAGGTTGGAGCAGCCTGTATCTCAGCACAGGAATAAGGTAGGGAAGAATTCTAAGGCTCATTTTGACTGCCTCCAGAAGTTAGATCAGATGGCAAATTGGATTTGGTGCTAGGTCTTTCCCTTTAGGTTTTACCCCAACAATGTTTTCATTAGTTTCGCTCACTCTCGAAATCAAGCATTTTACAGCAGGTTGGAGCAGCCTGTATCTCAGCACAGGAATAAGGTAGGGAAGAATTCTAAGGCTCATTTTGACTGCCTCCAGAAGTTAGATCAGATGGCAAATTGGATTTGGTGCTAGGTCTTTCCCTTTAGGTTTTACCCCAACAATGTTTTCATTAGTTTCGCTCACTCTCGAAATCAAGCATTTTACAGCAGGTTGGAGCAGCCTGTATCTCAGCACAGGAATAAGGTAGGGAAGAATTCTAAGGATCATTTTGACTGCCTCCAGAAGTTAGATCAGATGGCAAATTGGATTTGGTGCTAGGTCTTTCCCTTTAGGTTTTACCCCAACAATGTTTTCATTAGTTTCGCTCACTCTCGAAATCAAGCATTTTACAGCAGGTTGGAGCAGCCTGTATCTCAGCACAGGAATAAGGTAGGGAAGAATTCAAATGCTCATTTTGACTGCCTCCAGAAGTTAGATCAGATGGCAAATTGGATTTGGTGCTAGGTCTTTCCCTTTAGGTTTTACCCCAACAATGTTTTCATTAGTTTCGCTCACTCTCGAAATCAAGCATTTTACAGCAGGTTGGAGCAGCCTGTATCTCAGCACAGGAATAAGGTAGGGAAGAATTCAAATGCTCATTTTGACTGCCTCCAGAAGTTAGATCAGATGGCAAATTTGATTTGGTGCTAGGTCTTTCCCTTTAGGTTTTACCCCAACAATGTTTTCATTAGTTTCGCTCACTCTCGAAATCAAGCATTTTACAGCAGGTTGGAGCAGCCTGTATCTCAGCACAGGAATAAGGTAGGGAAGAATTCTAAGGCTCATTTTGACTGCCTCCAGAAGTTAGATCAGATGGCAAATTGGATTTGGTGCTAGGTCTTTCCCTTTAGGTTTTACCCCAACAATGTTTTCATTAGTTTCGCTCACTCTCGAAATCAAGCATTTTACAGCAGGTTGGAGCAGCCTGTATCTCAGCACAGGAATAAGGTAGGGAAGAATTCTAAGGATCATTTTGACTGCCTCCAGAAGTTAGATCAGATGGCAAATTGGATTTGGTGCTAGGTCTTTCCCTTTAGGTTTTACCCCAACAATGTTTTCATTAGTTTCGCTCACTCTCGAAATCAAGCATTTTACAGCAGGTTGGAGCAGCCTGTATCTCAGCACAGGAATAAGGTAGGGAAGAATTCTAAGGCTCATTTTGACTGCCTCCAGAAGTTAGATCAGATGGCAAATTGGATTTGGTGCTAGGTCTTTCCCTTTAGGTTTTACCCCAACAATGTTTTCATTAGTTTCGCTCACTCTCGAAATCAAGCATTTTACAGCAGGTTGGAGCAGCCTGTATCTCAGCACAGGAATAAGGTAGGGAAGAATTCTAAGGCTCATTTTGACTGCCTCCAGAAGTTAGATCAGATGGCAAATTGGATTTGGTGCTAGGTCTTTCCCTTTAGGTTTTACCCCAACAATGTTTTCATTAGTTTCGCTCACTCTCGAAATCAAGCATTTTACAGCAGGTTGGAGCAGCCTGTATCTCAGCACAGGAATAAGGTAAGGAAGAATTCTAAGGCTCATTTTGACTGCCTCCAGAAGTTAGATCAGATGGCAAATTGGATTTGGTGCTAGGTCTTTCCCTTTAGGTTTTACCCCAACAATGTTTTCATTAGTTTCGCTCACTCTCGAAATCAAGCATTTTACAGCAGGTTGGAGCAGCCTGTATCTCAGCACAGGAATAAGGTAGGGAAGAATTCTAAGGCTCATTTTGACTGCCTCCAGAAGTTAGATCAGATGGCAAATTGGATTTGGTGCTAGGTCTTTCCCTTTAGGTTTTACCCCAACAATGTTTTCATTAGTTTCGCTCACTCTCGAAATCAAGCATTTTACAGCAGGTTGGAGCAGCCTGTATCTCAGCACAGGAATAAGGTAGGGAAGAATTCAAATGCTCATTTTGACTGCCTCCAGAAGTTAGATCAGATGGCAAATTGGATTTGGTGCTAGGTCTTTCCCTTTAGGTTTTACCCCAACAATGTTTTCATTAGTTTCGCTCACTCTCGAAATCAAGCATTTTACAGCAGGTTGGAGCAGCCTGTATCTCAGCACAGGAATAAGGTAGGGAAGAATTCTAAGGATCATTTTGACTGCCTCCAGAAGTTAGATCAGATGGCAAATTGGATTTGGTGCTAGGTCTTTCCCTTTAGGTTTTACCCCAACAATGTTTTCATTAGTTTCGCTCACTCTCGAAATCAAGCATTTTACAGCAGGTTGGAGCAGCCTGTATCTCAGCACAGGAATAAGGTAGGGAAGAATTCTAAGGCTCATTTTGACTGCCTCCAGAAGTTAGATCAGATGGCAAATTGGATTTGGTGCTAGGTTTTTCCCTTTAGGTTTTACCCCAACAATGTTTTCATTAGTTTCGCTCACTCTCGAAATCAAGCATTTTACAGCAGGTTGGAGCAGCCTGTATCTCAGCACAGGAATAAGGTAGGGAAGAATTCTAAGGATCATTTTGACTGCCTCCAGAAGTTAGATCAGATGGCAAATTGGATTTGGTGCTAGGTCTTTCCCTTTAGGTTTTACCCCAACAATGTTTTCATTAGTTTCGTTCACTCTCGAAATCAAGCATTTTACAGCAGGTTGGAGCAGCCTGTATCTCAGCACAGGAATAAGGTAGGGAAGAATTCTAAGGCTCATTTTGACTGCCTCCAGAAGTTAGATCAGATGGCAAATTGGATTTGGTGCTAGGTCTTTCCCTTTAGGTTTTACCCCAACAATGTTTTCATTAGTTTCGCTCACTCTCGAAATCAAGCATTTTACAGCAGGTTGGAGCAGCCTGTATCTCAGCACAGGAATAAGGTAGGGAAGAATTCAAAGGCTCATTTTGACTGCCTCCAGAAGTTAGATCAGATGGCAAATTGGATTTGGTGCTAGGTCTTTCCCTTTAGGTTTTACCCCAACAATGTTTTCATTAGTTTCGCTCACTCTCGAAATCAAGCATTTTACAGCAGGTTGGAGTAGCCTGTATCTCAGCACAGGAATAAGGTAGGGAAGAATTCTAAGGATCATTTTGACTGCCTCCAGAAGTTAGATCAGATGGCAAATTGGATTTGGTGCTAGGTCTTTCCCTTTAGGTTTTACCCCAACAATGTTTTCATTAGTTTCGCTCACTCTCGAAATCAAGCATTTTACAGCAGGTTGGAGCAGCCTGTATCTCAGCACAGGAATAATGTAGGGAAGAATTCTAAGGATCATTTTGACTGCCTCCAGAAGTTAGATCAGATGGCAAATTGGATTTGGTGCTAGGTCTTTCCCTTTAGGTTTTACCCCAACAATGTTTTCATTAGTTTCGCTCACTCTCGAAATCAAGCATTTTACAGCAGGTTGGAGCAGCCTGTATCTCAGCACAGGAATAAGGTAGGGAAGAATTCTAAGGATCATTTTGACTGCCTCCAGAAGTTAGATCAGATGGCAAATTGGATTTGGTGCTAGGTCTTTCCCTTTAGGTTTTACCCCAACAATGTTTTCATTAGTTTCGCTCACTCTCGAAATCAAGCATTTTACAGCAGGTTGGAGCAGCCTGTATCTCAGCACAGGAATAAGGTAGGGAAGAATTCTAAGGATCATTTTGACTGCCTCCAGAAGTTAGATCAGATGGCAAATTGGATTTGGTGCTAGGTCTTTCCCTTTAGGTTTTACCCCAACAATGTTTTCATTAGTTTCGCTCACTCTCGAAATCAAGCATTTTACAGCAGGTTGGAGCAGCCTGTATCTCAGCACAGGAATAAGGTAGGGAAGAATTCTAAGGCTCATTTTGACTGCCTCCAGAAGTTAGATCAGATGGCAAATTGGATTTGGTGCTAGGTCTTTCCCTTTAGGTTTTACCCCAACAATGTTTTCATTAGTTTCGCTCACTCTCGAAATCAAGCATTTTACAGCAGGTTGGAGCAGCCTGTATCTCAGCACAGGAATAAGGTAGGGAAGAATTCTAAGGCTCATTTTGACTGCCTCCAGAAGTTAGATCAGATGGCAAATTGGATTTGGTGCTAGGTCTTTCCCTTTAGGTTTTACCCCAACAATGTTTTCATTAGTTTCGCTCACTCTCAAAATCAAGCATTTTACAGCAGGTTGGAGCAGCCTGTATCTCAGCACAGGAATAAGGTAGGGAAGAATTCTAAGGCTCATTTTGACTGCCTCCAGAAGTTAGATCAGATGGCAAATTGGATTTGGTGCTAGGTCTTTCCCTTTAGGTTTTACCCCAACAATGTTTTCATTAGTTTCGCTCACTCTCGAAATCAAGCATTTTACAGCAGGTTGGAGCAGCCTGTATCTCAGCACAGGAATAAGGTAGGGAAGAATTCTAAGGATCATTTTGACTGCCTCCAGAAGTTAGATCAGATGGCAAATTGGATTTGGTGCTAGGTCTTTCCCTTTAGGTTTTACCCCAACAATGTTTTCATTAGTTTCGCTCACTCTCGAAATCAAGCATTTTACAGCAGGTTGGAGCAGCCTGTATCTCAGCACAGGAATAAGGTAGGGAAGAATTCAAATGCTCATTTTGACTGCCTCCAGAAGTTAGATCAGATGGCAAATTGGATTTGGTGCTAGGTCTTTCCCTTTAGGTTTTACCCCAACAATGTTTTCATTAGTTTCGCTCACTCTCGAAATCAAGCATTTTACAGCAGGTTGGAGCAGCCTGTATCTCAGCACAGGAATAAGGTAGGGAAGAATTCAAATGCTCATTTTGACTGCCTCCAGAAGTTAGATCAGATGGCAAATTTGATTTGGTGCTAGGTCTTTCCCTTTAGGTTTTACCCCAACAATGTTTTCATTAGTTTCGCTCACTCTCGAAATCAAGCATTTTACAGCAGGTTGGAGCAGCCTGTATCTCAGCACAGGAATAAGGTAGGGAAGAATTCTAAGGCTCATTTTGACTGCCTCCAGAAGTTAGATCAGATGGCAAATTGGATTTGGTGCTAGGTCTTTCCCTTTAGGTTTTACCCCAACAATGTTTTCATTAGTTTCGCTCACTCTCGAAATCAAGCATTTTACAGCAGGTTGGAGCAGCCTGTATCTCAGCACAGGAATAAGGTAGGGAAGAATTCTAAGGATCATTTTGACTGCCTCCAGAAGTTAGATCAGATGGCAAATTGGATTTGGTGCTAGGTCTTTCCCTTTAGGTTTTACCCCAACAATGTTTTCATTAGTTTCGCTCACTCTCGAAATCAAGCATTTTACAGCAGGTTGGAGCAGCCTGTATCTCAGCACAGGAATAAGGTAGGGAAGAATTCTAAGGCTCATTTTGACTGCCTCCAGAAGTTAGATCAGATGGCAAATTGGATTTGGTGCTAGGTCTTTCCCTTTAGGTTTTACCCCAACAATGTTTTCATTAGTTTCGCTCACTCTCGAAATCAAGCATTTTACAGCAGGTTGGAGCAGCCTGTATCTCAGCACAGGAATAAGGTAGGGAAGAATTCTAAGGCTCATTTTGACTGCCTCCAGAAGTTAGATCAGATGGCAAATTGGATTTGGTGCTAGGTCTTTCCCTTTAGGTTTTACCCCAACAATGTTTTCATTAGTTTCGCTCACTCTCGAAATCAAGCATTTTACAGCAGGTTGGAGCAGCCTGTATCTCAGCACAGGAATAAGGTAGGGAAGAATTCTAAGGATCATTTTGACTGCCTCCAGAAGTTAGATCAGATGGCAAATTGGATTTGGTGCTAGGTCTTTCCCTTTAGGTTTTACCCCAACAATGTTTTCATTAGTTTCGCTCACTCTCGAAATCAAGCATTTTACAGCAGGTTGGAGCAGCCTGTATCTCAGCACAGGAATAAGGTAGGGAAGAATTCTAAGGATCATTTTGACTGCCTCCAGAAGTTAGATCAGATGGCAAATTGGATTTGGTGCTAGGTCTTTCCCTTTAGGTTTTACCCCAACAATGTTTTCATTAGTTTCGCTCACTCTCGAAATCAAGCATTTTACAGCAGGTTGGAGCAGCCTGTATCTCAGCACAGGAATAAGGTAGGGAAGAATTCTAAGGCTCATTTTGACTGCCTCCAGAAGTTAGATCAGATGGCAAATTGGATTTGGTGCTAGGTCTTTCCCTTTAGGTTTTACCCCAACAATGTTTTCATTAGTTTCGCTCACTCTCGAAATCAAGCATTTTACAGCAGGTTGGAGCAGCCTGTATCTCAGCACAGGAATAAGGTAGGGAAGAATTCAAATGCTCATTTTGACTGCCTCCAGAAGTTAGATCAGATGGCAAATTGGATTTGGTGCTAGGTCTTTCCCTTTAGGTTTTACCCCAACAATGTTTTCATTAGTTTCGCTCACTCTCGAAATCAAGCATTTTACAGCAGGTTGGAGCAGCCTGTATCTCAGCACAGGAATAAGGTAGGGAAGAATTCTAAGGATCATTTTGACTGCCTCCAGAAGTTAGATCAGATGGCAAATTGGATTTGGTGCTAGGTCTTTCCCTTTAGGTTTTACCCCAACAATGTTTTCATTAGTTTCGCTCACTCTCGAAATCAAGCATTTTACAGCAGGTTGGAGCAGCCTGTATCTCAGCACAGGAATAAGGTAGGGAAGAATTCTAAGGCTCATTTTGACTGCCTCCAGAAGTTAGATCAGATGGCAAATTGGATTTGGTGCTAGGTCTTTCCCTTTAGGTTTTACCCCAACAATGTTTTCATTAGTTTCGCTCACTCTCGAAATCAAGCATTTTACAGCAGGTTGGAGCAGCCTGTATCTCAGCACAGGAATAAGGTAGGGAAGAATTCTAAGGATCATTTTGACTGCCTCCAGAAGTTAGATCAGATGGCAAATTGGATTTGGTGCTAGGTCTTTCCCTTTAGGTTTTACCCCAACAATGTTTTCATTAGTTTCGCTCACTCTCGAAATCAAGCATTTTACAGCAGGTTGGAGCAGCCTGTATCTCAGCACAGGAATAAGGTAGGGAAGAATTCTAAGGCTCATTTTGACTGCCTCCAGAAGTTAGATCAGATGGCAAATTGGATTTGGTGCTAGGTCTTTCCCTTTAGGTTTTACCCCAACAATGTTTTCATCAGTTTCGCTCACTCTCGAAATCAAGCATTTTACAGCAGGTTGGAGCAGCCTGTATCTCGGCACAGGAATAAGGTAGGGAAGAATTCAAATGCTCATTTTGACTGCCTCCAGAAGTTAGATCAGATGGCAAATTTGATTTGGTGCTAGGTCTTTCCCTTTAGGTTTTACCCCAACAATGTTTTCATTAGTTTCGCTCACTCTCGAAATCAAGCATTTTACAGCAGGTTGGAGCAGCCTGTATCTCAGCACAGGAATAAGGTAGGGAAGAATTCTAAGGCTCATTTTGACTGCCTCCAGAAGTTAGATCAGATGGCAAATTGGATTTGGTGCTAGGTCTTTCCCTTTAGGTTTTACCCCAACAATGTTTTCATTAGTTTCGCTCACTCTCGAAATCAAGCATTTTACAGCAGGTTGGAGCAGCCTGTATCTCAGCACAGGAATAAGGTAGGGAAGAATTCTAAGGCTCATTTTGACTGCCTCCAGAAGTTAGATCAGATGGCAAATTGGATTTGGTGCTAGGTCTTTCCCTTTAGGTTTTACCCCAACAATGTTTTCATTAGTTTCGCTCACTCTCGAAATCAAGCATTTTACAGCAGGTTGGAGCAGCCTGTATCTCAGCACAGGAATAAGGTAGGGAAGAATTCTAAGGCTCATTTTGACTGCCTCCAGAAGTTAGATCAGATGGCAAATTGGATTTGGTGCTAGGTCTTTCCCTTTAGGTTTTACCCCAACAATGTTTTCATTAGTTTCGCTCACTCTCGAAATCAAGCATTTTACAGCAGGTTGGAGCAGCCTGTATCTCAGCACAGGAATAAGGTAGGGAAGAATTCTAAGGCTCATTTTGACTGCCTCCAGAAGTTAGATCAGATGGCAAATTGGATTTGGTGCTAGGTCTTTCCCTTTAGGTTTTACCCCAACAATGTTTTCATTAGTTTCGCTCACTCTCGAAATCAAGCATTTTACAGCAGGTTGGAGCAGCCTGTATCTCAGCACAGGAATAAGGTAGGGAAGAATTCTAAGGCTCATTTTGACTGCCTCCAGAAGTTAGATCAGATGGCAAATTGGATTTGGTGCTAGGTCTTTCCCTTTAGGTTTTACCCCAACAATGTTTTCATTAGTTTCGCTCACTCTCGAAATCAAGCATTTTACAGCAGGTTGGAGCAGCCTGTATCTCAGCACAGGAATAAGGTAGGGAAGAATTCTAAGGATCATTTTGACTGCCTCCAGAAGTTAGATCAGATGGCAAATTGGATTTGGTGCTAGGTCTTTCCCTTTAGGTTTTACCCCAACAATGTTTTCATTAGTTTCGCTCACTCTCGAAATCAAGCATTTTACAGCAGGTTGGAGCAGCCTGTATCTCAGCACAGGAATAAGGTAGGGAAGAATTCTAAGGCTCATTTTGACTGCCTCCAGAAGTTAGATCAGATGGCAAATTGGATTTGGTGCTAGGTCTTTCCCTTTAGGTTTTACCCCAACAATGTTTTCATTAGTTTCGCTCACTCTCGAAATCAAGCATTTTACAGCAGGTTGGAGCAGCCTGTATCTCAGCACAGGAATAAGGTAGGGAAGAATTCTAAGGCTCATTTTGACTGCCTCCAGAAGTTAGATCAGATGGCAAATTGGATTTGGTGCTAGGTCTTTCCCTTTAGGTTTTACCCCAACAATGTTTTCATTAGTTTCGCTCACTCTCGAAATCAAGCATTTTACAGCAGGTTGGAGCAGCCTGTATCTCAGCACAGGAATAAGGTAGGGAAGAATTCTAAGGCTCATTTTGACTGCCTCCAGAAGTTAGATCAGATGGCAAATTGGATTTGGTGCTAGGTCTTTCCCTTTAGGTTTTACCCCAACAATGTTTTCATTAGTTTCGCTCACTCTCGAAATCAAGCATTTTACAGCAGGTTGGAGCAGCCTGTATCTCAGCACAGGAATAAGGTAGGGAAGAATTCTAAGGCTCATTTTGACTGCCTCCAGAAGTTAGATCAGATGGCAAATTGGATTTGGTGCTAGGTCTTTCCCTTTAGGTTTTACCCCAACAATGTTTTCATTAGTTTCGCTCACTCTCGAAATCAAGCATTTTACAGCAGGTTGGAGCAGCCTGTATCTCAGCACAGGAATAAGGTAGGGAAGAATTCTAAGGCTCATTTTGACTGCCTCCAGAAGTTAGATCAGATGGCAAATTGGATTTGGTGCTAGGTCTTTCCCTTTAGGTTTTACCCCAACAATGTTTTCATTAGTTTCGCTCACTCTCGAAATCAAGCATTTTACAGCAGGTTGGAGCAGCCTGTATCTCAGCACAGGAATAAGGTAGGGAAGAATTCTAAGGATCATTTTGACTGCCTCCAGAAGTTAGATCAGATGGCAAATTGGATTTGGTGCTAGGTCTTTCCCTTTAGGTTTTACCCCAACAATGTTTTCATTAGTTTCGCTCACTCTCGAAATCAAGCATTTTACAGCAGGTTGGAGCAGCCTGTATCTCAGCACAGGAATAAGGTAGGGAAGAATTCTAAGGCTCATTTTGACTGCCTCCAGAAGTTAGATCAGATGGCAAATTGGATTTGGTGCTAGGTCTTTCCCTTTAGGTTTTACCCCAACAATGTTTTCATTAGTTTCGCTCACTCTCGAAATCAAGCATTTTACAGCAGGTTGGAGCAGCCTGTATCTCAGCACAGGAATAAGGTAGGGAAGAATTCTAAGGATCATTTTGACTGCCTCCAGAAGTTAGATCAGATGGCAAATTGGATTTGG
Organism: Melanerpes formicivorus; assembly: GCF_026170545.1. NCBI lineage: Eukaryota > Metazoa > Chordata > Aves > Piciformes > Picidae > Melanerpes > Melanerpes formicivorus. The sequence continues at coordinate 7,416 of NW_027144687.1, read as the reverse complement.
TGCTAGGTCTTTCCCTTTAGGTTTTACCCCAACAATGTTTTCATTAGTTTCGCTCACTCTCGAAATCAAGCATTTTACAGCAGGTTGGAGCAGCCTGTATCTCAGCACAGGAATAAGGTAGGGAAGAATTCTAAGGCTCATTTTGACTGCCTCCAGAAGTTAGATCAGATGGCAAATTGGATTTGGTGCTAGGTCTTTCCCTTTAGGTTTTACCCCAACAATGTTTTCATTAGTTTCGCTCACTCTCGAAATCAAGCATTTTACAGCAGGTTGGAGCAGCCTGTATCTCAGCACAGGAATAAGGTAGGGAAGAATTCTAAGGCTCATTTTGACTGCCTCCAGAAGTTAGATCAGATGGCAAATTGGATTTGGTGCTAGGTCTTTCCCTTTAGGTTTTACCCCAACAATGTTTTCATTAGTTTCGCTCACTCTCGAAATCAAGCATTTTACAGCAGGTTGGAGCAGCCTGTATCTCAGCACAGGAATAAGGTAGGGAAGAATTCTAAGGATCATTTTGACTGCCTCCAGAAGTTAGATCAGATGGCAAATTGGATTTGGTGCTAGGTCTTTCCCTTTAGGTTTTACCCCAACAATGTTTTCATTAGTTTCGCTCACTCTCGAAATCAAGCATTTTACAGCAGGTTGGAGCAGCCTGTATCTCAGCACAGGAATAAGGTAGGGAAGAATTCTAAGGCTCATTTTGACTGCCTCCAGAAGTTAGATCAGATGGCAAATTGGATTTGGTGCTAGGTCTTTCCCTTTAGGTTTTACCCCAACAATGTTTTCATTAGTTTCGCTCACTCTCGAAATCAAGCATTTTACAGCAGGTTGGAGCAGCCTGTATCTCAGCACAGGAATAAGGTAGGGAAGAATTCTAAGGCTCATTTTGACTGCCTCCAGAAGTTAGATCAGATGGCAAATTGGATTTGGTGCTAGGTCTTTCCCTTTAGGTTTTACCCCAACAATGTTTTCATTAGTTTCGCTCACTCTCGAAATCAAGCATTTTACAGCAGGTTGGAGCAGCCTGTATCTCAGCACAGGAATAAGGTAGGGAAGAATTCAAATGCTCATTTTGACTGCCTCCAGAAGTTAGATCAGATGGCAAATTGGATTTGGTGCTAGGTCTTTCCCTTTAGGTTTTACCCCAACAATGTTTTCATTAGTTTCGCTCACTCTCGAAATCAAGCATTTTACAGCAGGTTGGAGCAGCCTGTATCTCAGCACAGGAATAAGGTAGGGAAGAATTCTAAGGATCATTTTGACTGCCTCCAGAAGTTAGATCAGATGGCAAATTGGATTTGGTGCTAGGTCTTTCCCTTTAGGTTTTACCCCAACAATGTTTTCATTAGTTTCGCTCACTCTCGAAATCAAGCATTTTACAGCAGGTTGGAGCAGCCTGTATCTCAGCACAGGAATAAGGTAGGGAAGAATTCTAAGGCTCATTTTGACTGCCTCCAGAAGTTAGATCAGATGGCAAATTGGATTTGGTGCTAGGTCTTTCCCTTTAGGTTTTACCCCAACAATGTTTTCATTAGTTTCGCTCACTCTCGAAATCAAGCATTTTACAGCAGGTTGGAGCAGCCTGTATCTCAGCACAGGAATAAGGTAGGGAAGAATTCTAAGGCTCATTTTGACTGCCTCCAGAAGTTAGATCAGATGGCAAATTGGATTTGGTGCTAGGTCTTTCCCTTTAGGTTTTACCCCAACAATGTTTTCATTAGTTTCGCTCACTCTCGAAATCAAGCATTTTACAGCAGGTTGGAGCAGCCTGTATCTCAGCACAGGAATAAGGTAGGGAAGAATTCTAAGGCTCATTTTGACTGCCTCCAGAAGTTAGATCAGACGGCAAATTGGATTTGGTGCTAGGTCTTTCCCTTTAGGTTTTACCCCAACAATGTTTTCATTAGTTTCGCTCACTCTCGAAATCAAGCATTTTACAGCAGGTTGGAGCAGCCTGTATCTCAGCACAGGAATAAGGTAGGGAAGAATTCTAAGGCTCATTTTGACTGCCTCCAGAAGTTAGATCAGACGGCAAATTGGATTTGGTGCTAGGTCTTTCCCTTTAGGTTTTACCCCAACAATGTTTTCATTAGTTTCGCTCACTCTCGAAATCAAGCATTTTACAGCAGGTTGGAGCAGCCTGTATCTCAGCACAGGAATAAGGTAGGGAAGAATTCTAAGGCTCATTTTGACTGCCTCCAGAAGTTAGATCAGATGGCAAATTGGATTTGGTGCTAGGTCTTTCCCTTTAGGTTTTACCCCAACAATGTTTTCATTAGTTTCGCTCACTCTCGAAATCAAGCATTTTACAGCAGGTTGGAGCAGCCTGTATCTCAGCACAGGAATAAGGTAGGGAAGAATTCTAAGGATCATTTTGACTGCCTCCAGAAGTTAGATCAGATGGCAAATTGGATTTGGTGCTAGGTCTTTCCCTTTAGGTTTTACCCCAACAATGTTTTCATTAGTTTCGCTCACTCTCGAAATCAAGCATTTTACAGCAGGTTGGAGCAGCCTGTATCTCAGCACAGGAATAAGGTAGGGAAGAATTCTAAGGATCATTTTGACTGCCTCCAGAAGTTAGATCAGATGGCAAATTGGATTTGGTGCTAGGTCTTTCCCTTTAGGTTTTACCCCAACAATGTTTTCATTAGTTTCGCTCACTCTCGAAATCAAGCATTTTACAGCAGGTTGGAGCAGCCTGTATCTCAGCACAGGAATAAGGTAGGGAAGAATTCTAAGGCTCATTTTGACTGCCTCCAGAAGTTAGATCAGATGGCAAATTGGATTTGGTGCTAGGTCTTTCCCTTTAGGTTTTACCCCAACAATGTTTTCATTAGTTTCGCTCACTCTCGAAATCAAGCATTTTACAGCAGGTTGGAGCAGCCTGTATCTCAGCACAGGAATAAGGTAGGGAAGAATTCTAAGGCTCATTTTGACTGCCTCCAGAAGTTAGATCAGACGGCAAATTGGATTTGGTGCTAGGTCTTTCCCTTTAGGTTTTACCCCAACAATGTTTTCATTAGTTTCGCTCACTCTCGAAATCAAGCATTTTACAGCAGGTTGGAGCAGCCTGTATCTCAGCACAGGAATAAGGTAGGGAAGAATTCTAAGGCTCATTTTGACTGCCTCCAGAAGTTAGATCAGATGGCAAATTGGATTTGGTGCTAGGTCTTTCCCTTTAGGTTTTACCCCAACAATGTTTTCATTAGTTTCGCTCACTCTCGAAATCAAGCATTTTAGAGCAGGTTGGAGCAGCCTGTATCTCAGCACAGGAATAAGGTAGGGAAGAATTCTAAGGCTCATTTTGACTGCCTCCAGAAGTTAGATCAGATGGCAAATTGGATTTGGTGCTAGGTCTTTCCCTTTAGGTTTTACCCCAACAATGTTTTCATTAGTTTCGCTCACTCTCGAAATCAAGCATTTTACAGCAGGTTGGAGCAGCCTGTATCTCAGCACAGGAATAAGGTAGGGAAGAATTCAAATGCTCATTTTGACTGCCTCCAGAAGTTAGATCAGATGGCAAATTGGATTTGGTGCTAGGTCTTTCCCTTTAGGTTTTACCCCAACAATGTTTTCATTAGTTTCGCTCACTCTCGAAATCAAGCATTTTACAGCAGGTTGGAGCAGCCTGTATCTCAGCACAGGAATAAGGTAGGGAAGAATTCTAAGGATCATTTTGACTGCCTCCAGAAGTTAGATCAGATGGCAAATTGGATTTGGTGCTAGGTCTTTCCCTTTAGGTTTTACCCCAACAATGTTTTCATTAGTTTCGCTCACTCTCGAAATCAAGCATTTTACAGCAGGTTGGAGCAGCCTGTATCTCAGCACAGGAATAAGGTAGGGAAGAATTCTAAGGCTCATTTTGACTGCCTCCAGAAGTTAGATCAGATGGCAAATTGGATTTGGTGCTAGGTCTTTCCCTTTAGGTTTTACCCCAACAATGTTTTCATTAGTTTCGCTCACTCTCGAAATCAAGCATTTTACAGCAGGTTGGAGCAGCCTGTATCTCAGCACAGGAATAAGGTAGGGAAGAATTCTAAGGCTCATTTTGACTGCCTCCAGAAGTTAGATCAGATGGCAAATTGGATTTGGTGCTAGGTCTTTCCCTTTAGGTTTTACCCCAACAATGTTTTCATTAGTTTCGCTCACTCTCGAAATCAAGCATTTTACAGCAGGTTGGAGCAGCCTGTATCTCAGCACAGGAATAAGGTAGGGAAGAATTCTAAGGCTCATTTTGACTGCCTCCAGAAGTTAGATCAGATGGCAAATTGGATTTGGTGCTAGGTCTTTCCCTTTAGGTTTTACCCCAACAATGTTTTCATTAGTTTCGCTCACTCTCGAAATCAAGCATTTTACAGCAGGTTGGAGCAGCCTGTATCTCAGCACAGGAATAAGGTAGGGAAGAATTCTAAGGATCATTTTGACTGCCTCCAGAAGTTAGATCAGATGGCAAATTGGATTTGGTGCTAGGTCTTTCCCTTTAGGTTTTACCCCAACAATGTTTTCATTAGTTTCGCTCACTCTCGAAATCAAGCATTTTACAGCAGGTTGGAGCAGCCTGTATCTCAGCACAGGAATAAGGTAGGGAAGAATTCAAATGCTCATTTTGACTGCCTCCAGAAGTTAGATCAGATGGCAAATTGGATTTGGTGCTAGGTCTTTCCCTTTAGGTTTTACCCCAACAATGTTTTCATTAGTTTCGCTCCACTCTCGAAATCAAGCATTTTACAGCAGGTTGGAGCAGCCTGTATCTCAGCACAGGAATAAGGTAGGGAAGAATTCTAAGGATCATTTTGACTGCCTCCAGAAGTTAGATCAGATGGCAAATTGGATTTGGTGCTAGGTCTTTCCCTTTAGGTTTTACCCCAACAATGTTTTCATTAGTTTCGCTCACTCTCGAAATCAAGCATTTTACAGCAGGTTGGAGCAGCCCTGTATCTCAGCACAGGAATAAGGTAGGGAAGAATTCTAAGGCTCATTTTGACTGCCTCCAGAAGTTAGATCAGACGGCAAATTGGATTTGGTGCTAGGTCTTTCCCTTTAGGTTTTACCCCCAACAATGTTTTCATTAGTTTCGCTCACTCTCGAAATCAAGCATTTTACAGCAGGTTGGAGCAGCCTGTATCTCAGCACAGGAATAAGGTAGGGAAGAATTCTAAGGCTCATTTTGACTGCCTCCAGAAGTTAGATCAGATGGCAAATTGGATTTGGTGCTAGGTCTTTCCCTTTAGGTTTTACCCCAACAATGTTTTCATTAGTTTCGCTCACTCTCGAAATCAAGCATTTTACAGCAGGTTGGAGCAGCCTGTATCTCAGCACAGGAATAAGGTAGGGAAGAATTCAAATGCTCATTTTGACTGCCTCCAGAAGTTAGATCAGATGGCAAATTGGATTTGGTGCTAGGTCTTTCCCTTTAGGTTTTACCCCAACAATGTTTTCATTAGTTTCGCTCACTCTCGAAATCAAGCATTTTACAGCAGGTTGGAGCAGCCTGTATCTCAGCACAGGAATAAGGTAGGGAAGAATTCAAATGCTCATTTTGACTGCCTCCAGAAGTTAGATCAGATGGCAAATTTGATTTGGTGCTAGGTCTTTCCCTTTAGGTTTTACCCCAACAATGTTTTCATTAGTTTCGCTCACTCTCGAAAAAGCATTTTACAGCAGGTTGGAGCAGCCTGTATCTCAGCACAGGAATAAGGTAGGGAAGAATTCTAAGGATCATTTTGACTGCCTCCAGAAGTTAGATCAGATGGCAAATTGGATTTGGTGCTAGGTTCTTTCCCTTTAGGTTTTACCCCAACAATGTTTTCATTAGTTTCGCTCACTCTCGAAATCAAGCATTTTACAGCAGGTTGGAGCAGCCTGTATCTCAGCACAGGAATAAGGTAGGGAAGAATTCTAAGGATCATTTTGACTGCCTCCAGAAGTTAGATCAGATGGCAAATTGGATTTGGTGCTAGGTCTTTCCCTTTAGGTTTTACCCCAACAATGTTTTCATTAGTTTCGCTCACTCTCGAAATCAAGCATTTTACAGCAGGTTGGAGCAGCCTGTATCTCAGCACAGGAATAAGGTAGGGAAGAATTCTAAGGCTCATTTTGACTGCCTCCAGAAGTTAGATCAGATGGCAAATTGGATTTGGTGCTAGGTCTTTCCCTTTGGTTTTACCCCAACAATGTTTTTCATTAGTTTCGCTCACTCTCGAAATCAAGCATTTTACAGCAGGTTGGAGCAGCCTGTATCTCAGCACAGGAATAAGGTAAGGAAGAATTCTAAGGATCATTTTGACTGCCTCCAGAAGTTAGATCAGATGGCAAATTGGATTTGGTGCTAGGTCTTTCCCTTTAGGTTTTACCCCAACAATGTTTTCATTAGTTTCGCTCACTCTCGAAATCAAGCATTTTACAGCAGGTTGGAGCAGCCTGTATCTCAGCACAGGAATAAGGTAGGGAAGAATTCTAAGGATCATTTTGACTGCCTCCAGAAGTTAGATCAGATGGCAAATTGGATTTGGTGCTAGGTCTTTCCCTTTAGGTTTTACCCCAACAATGTTTTCATTAGTTTCGCTCACTCTCGAAATCAAGCATTTTACAGCAGGTTGGAGCAGCCTGTATCTCAGCACAGGAATAAGGTAGGGAAGAATTCAAATGCTCATTTTGACTGCCTCCAGAAGTTAGATCAGATGGCAAATTGGATTTGGTGCTAGGTCTTTCCCTTTAGGTTTTACCCCAACAATGTTTTCATTAGTTTCGCTCACTCTCGAAATCAAGCATTTTACAGCAGGTTGGAGCAGCCTGTATCTCAGCACAGGAATAAGGTAGGGAAGAATTCTAAGGCTCATTTTGACTGCCTCCAGAAGTTAGATCAGATGGCAAATTGGATTTGGTGCTAGGTCTTTCCCTTTAGGTTTTACCCCAACAATGTTTTCATTAGTTTCGCTCACTCTCGAAATCAAGCATTTTACAGCAGGTTGGAGCAGCCTGTATCTCAGCACAGGAATAAGGTAGGGAAGAATTCTAAGGCTCATTTTGACTGCCTCCAGAAGTTAGATCAGATGGCAAATTGGATTTGGTGCTAGGTCTTTCCCTTTAGGTTTTACCCCAACAATGTTTTCATTAGTTTCGCTCACTCTCGAAATCAAGCATTTTACAGCAGGTTGGAGCAGCCTGTATCTCAGCACAGGAATAAGGTAGGGAAGAATTCTAAGGCTCATTTTGACTGCCTCCAGAAGTTAGATCAGATGGCAAATTGGATTTGGTGCTAGGTCTTTCCCTTTAGGTTTTACCCCAACAATGTTTTCATTAGTTTCGCTCACTCTCGAAATCAAGCATTTTACAGCAGGTTGGAGCAGCCTGTATCTCAGCACAGGAATAAGGTAGGAAGAATTCTAAGGATCATTTTGACTGCCTCCAGAAGTT
>NW_027144686.1:0-33898 GCF_026170545.1 Melanerpes formicivorus | reverse complement strand
AGGCTGCTCCAACCTGCTGTAAAATGCTTGATTTCGAGAGTGAGCGAAACTAATGAAAACATTGTTGGGGTAAAACCTAAAGGGAAAGACCTAGCACCAAATCCAATTTGCCATCTGATCTAACTTCTGGAGGCAGTCAAAATGATCCTTAGAATTCTTCCCTACCTTATTCCTGTGCTGAGATACAGGCTGCTCCAACCTGCTGTAAAATGCTTGATTTCGAGAGTGAGCGAAACTAATGAAAACATTGTTGGGGTAAAACCTAAAGGGAAAGACCTAGCACCAAATCCAATTTGCCATCTGATCTAACTTCTGGAGGCAGTCAAAATGATCCTTAGAATTCTTCCCTACCTTATTCCTGTGCTGAGATACAGGCTGCTCCAACCTGCTGTAAAATGCTTGATTTCGAGAGTGAGCGAAACTAATGAAAACATTGTTGGGGTAAAACCTAAAGGGAAAGACCTAGCACCAAATCCAATTTGCCATCTGATCTAACTTCTGGAGGCAGTCAAAATGATCCTTAGAATTCTTCCCTACCTTATTCCTGTGCTGAGATACAGGCTGCTCCAACCTGCTGTAAAATGCTTGATTTCGAGAGTGAGCGAAACTAATGAAAACATTGTTGGGGTAAAACCTAAAGGGAAAGACCTAGCACCAAATCCAATTTGCCATCTGATCTAACTTCTGGAGGCAGTCAAAATGATCCTTAGAATTCTTCCCTACCTTATTCCTGTGCTGAGATACAGGCTGCTCCAACCTGCTGTAAAATGCTTGATTTCGAGAGTGAGCGAAACTAATGAAAACATTGTTGGGGTAAAACCTAAAGGGAAAGACCTAGCACCAAATCCAATTTGCCATCTGATCTAACTTCTGGAGGCAGTCAAAATGATCCTTAGAATTCTTCCCTACCTTATTCCTGTGCTGAGATACAGGCTGCTCCAACCTGCTGTAAAATGCTTGATTTCGAGAGTGAGCGAAACTAATGAAAACATTGTTGGGGTAAAACCTAAAGGGAAAGACCTAGCACCAAATCCAATTTGCCATCTGATCTAACTTCTGGAGGCAGTCAAAATGATCCTTAGAATTCTTCCCTACCTTATTCCTGTGCTGAGATACAGGCTGCTCCAACCTGCTGTAAAATGCTTGATTTCGAGAGTGAGCGAAACTAATGAAAACATTGTTGGGGTAAAACCTAAAGGGAAAGACCTAGCACCAAATCCAATTTGCCATCTGATCTAACTTCTGGAGGCAGTCAAAATGATCCTTAGAATTCTTCCCTACCTTATTCCTGTGCTGAGATACAGGCTGCTCCAACCTGCTGTAAAATGCTTGATTTCGAGAGTGAGCGAAACTAATGAAAACATTGTTGGGGTAAAACCTAAAGGGAAAGACCTAGCACCAAATCCAATTTGCCATCTGATCTAACTTCTGGAGGCAGTCAAAATGATCCTTAGAATTCTTCCCTACCTTATTCCTGTGCTGAGATACAGGCTGCTCCAACCTGCTGTAAAATGCTTGATTTCGAGAGTGAGCGAAACTAATGAAAACATTGTTGGGGTAAAACCTAAAGGGAAAGACCTAGCACCAAATCCAATTTGCCATCTGATCTAACTTCTGGAGGCAGTCAAAATGATCCTTAGAATTCTTCCCTACCTTATTCCTGTGCTGAGATACAGGCTGCTCCAACCTGCTGTAAAATGCTTGATTTCGAGAGTGAGCGAAACTAATGAAAACATTGTTGGGGTAAAACCTAAAGGGAAAGACCTAGCACCAAATCCAATTTGCCATCTGATCTAACTTCTGGAGGCAGTCAAAATGATCCTTAGAATTCTTCCCTACCTTATTCCTGTGCTGAGATACAGGCTGCTCCAACCTGCTGTAAAATGCTTGATTTCGAGAGTGAGCGAAACTAATGAAAACATTGTTGGGGTAAAACCTAAAGGGAAAGACCTAGCACCAAATCCAATTTGCCATCTGATCTAACTTCTGGAGGCAGTCAAAATGATCCTTAGAATTCTTCCCTACCTTATTCCTGTGCTGAGATACAGGCTGCTCCAACCTGCTGTAAAATGCTTGATTTCGAGAGTGAGCGAAACTAATGAAAACATTGTTGGGGTAAAACCTAAAGGGAAAGACCTAGCACCAAATCCAATTTGCCATCTGATCTAACTTCTGGAGGCAGTCAAAATGATCCTTAGAATTCTTCCCTACCTTATTCCTGTGCTGAGATACAGGCTGCTCCAACCTGCTGTAAAATGCTTGATTTCGAGAGTGAGCGAAACTAATGAAAACATTGTTGGGGTAAAACCTAAAGGGAAAGACCTAGCACCAAATCCAATTTGCCATCTGATCTAACTTCTGGAGGCAGTCAAAATGAGTATTTGAATTCTTCCCTACCTTATTCCTGTGCTGAGATACAGGCTGCTCCAACCTGCTGTAAAATGCTTGATTTCGAGAGTGAGCGAAACTAATGAAAACATTGTTGGGGTAAAACCTAAAGGGAAAGACCTAGCACCAAATCCAATTTGCCATCTGATCTAACTTCTGGAGGCAGTCAAAATGATCCTTAGAATTCTTCCCTACCTTATTCCTGTGCTGAGATACAGGCTGCTCCAACCTGCTGTAAAATGCTTGATTTCGAGAGTGAGCGAAACTAATGAAAACATTGTTGGGGTAAAACCTAAAGGGAAAGACCTAGCACCAAATCCAATTTGCCATCTGATCTAACTTCTGGAGGCAGTCAAAATGATCCTTAGAATTCTTCCCTACCTTATTCCTGTGCTGAGATACAGGCTGCTCCAACCTGCTGTAAAATGCTTGATTTCGAGAGTGAGCGAAACTAATGAAAACATTGTTGGGGTAAAACCTAAAGGGAAAGACCTAGCACCAAATCCAATTTGCCATCTGATCTAACTTCTGGAGGCAGTCAAAATGATCCTTAGAATTCTTCCCTACCTTATTCCTGTGCTGAGATACAGGCTGCTCCAACCTGCTGTAAAATGCTTGATTTCGAGAGTGAGCGAAACTAATGAAAACATTGTTGGGGTAAAACCTAAAGGGAAAGACCTAGCACCAAATCCAATTTGCCATCTGATCTAACTTCTGGAGGCAGTCAAAATGATCCTTAGAATTCTTCCCTACCTTATTCCTGTGCTGAGATACAGGCTGCTCCAACCTGCTGTAAAATGCTTGATTTCGAGAGTGAGCGAAACTAATGAAAACATTGTTGGGGTAAAACCTAAAGGGAAAGACCTAGCACCAAATCCAATTTGCCATCTGATCTAACTTCTGGAGGCAGTCAAAATGATCCTTAGAATTCTTCCCTACCTTATTCCTGTGCTGAGATACAGGCTGCTCCAACCTGCTGTAAAAATGCTTGATTTCGAGAGTGAGCGAAACTAATGAAAACATTGTTGGGGTAAAACCTAAAGGGAAAGACCTAGCACCAAATCCAATTTGCCATCTGATCTAACTTCTGGAGGCAGTCAAAATGATCCTTAGAATTCTTCCCTACCTTATTCCTGTGCTGAGATACAGGCTGCTCCAACCTGCTGTAAAATGCTTGATTTCGAGAGTGAGCGAAACTAATGAAAACATTGTTGGGGTAAAACCTAAAGGGAAAGACCTAGCACCAAATCCAATTGGCCATCTGATCTAACTTCTGGAGGCAGTCAATGTGAGTATTTGAATTCTTCCCTACCTTATTCCTGTGCTGAGATACAGGCTGCTCCAACCTGCTGTAAAATGCTTGATTTCGAGAGTGAGCGAAACTAATGAAAACATTGTTGGGGTAAAACCTAAAGGGAAAGACCTAGCACCAAATCCAATTTGCCATCTGATCTAACTTCTGGAGGCAGTCAAAATGATCCTTAGAATTCTTCCCTACCTTATTCCTGTGCTGAGATACAGGCTGCTCCAACCTGCTGTAAAATGCTTGATTTCGAGAGTGAGCGAAACTAATGAAAACATTGTTGGGGTAAAACCTAAAGGGAAAGACCTAGCACCAAATCCAATTTGCCATCTGATCTAACTTCTGGAGGCAGTCAAAATGATCCTTAGAATTCTTCCCTACCTTATTCCTGTGCTGAGATACAGGCTGCTCCAACCTGCTGTAAAATGCTTGATTTCGAGAGTGAGCGAAACTAATGAAAACATTGTTGGGGTAAAACCTAAAGGGAAAGACCTAGCACCAAATCCAATTTGCCATCTGATCTAACTTCTGGAGGCAGTCAAAATGATCCTTAGAATTCTTCCCTACCTTATTCCTGTGCTGAGATACAGGCTGCTCCAACCTGCTGTAAAATGCTTGATTTCGAGAGTGAGCGAAACTAATGAAAACATTGTTGGGGTAAAACCTAAAGGGAAAGACCTAGCACCAAATCCAATTTGCCATCTGATCTAACTTCTGGAGGCAGTCAAAATGATCCTTAGAATTCTTCCCTACCTTATTCCTGTGCTGAGATACAGGCTGCTCCAACCTGCTGTAAAATGCTTGATTTCGAGAGTGAGCGAAACTAATGAAAACATTGTTGGGGTAAAACCTAAAGGGAAAGACCTAGCACCAAATCCAATTTGCCATCTGATCTAACTTCTGGAGGCAGTCAAAATGAGTATTTGAATTCTTCCCTACCTTATTCCTGTGCTGAGATACAGGCTGCTCCAACCTGCTGTAAAATGCTTGATTTTCGAGAGTGAGCGAAACTAATGAAAACATTGTTGGGGTAAAACCTAAAGGGAAAGACCTAGCACCAAATCCAATTTGCCATCTGATCTAACTTCTGGAGGCAGTCAAAATGATCCTTAGAATTCTTCCCTACCTTATTCCTGTGCTGAGATACAGGCTGCTCCAACCTGCTGTAAAATGCTTGATTTCGAGAGTGAGCGAAACTAATGAAAACATTGTTGGGGTAAAACCTAAAGGGAAAGACCTAGCACCAAATCCAATTTGCCATCTGATCTAACTTCTGGAGGCAGTCAAAATGATCCTTAGAATTCTTCCCTACCTTATTCCTGTGCTGAGATACAGGCTGCTCCAACCTGCTGTAAAATGCTTGATTTCGAGAGTGAGCGAAACTAATGAAAACATTGTTGGGGTAAAACCTAAAGGGAAAGACCTAGCACCAAATCCAATTTGCCATCTGATCTAACTTCTGGAGGCAGTCAAAATGATCCTTAGAATTCTTCCCTACCTTATTCCTGTGCTGAGATACAGGCTGCTCCAACCTGCTGTAAAATGCTTGATTTCGAGAGTGAGCGAAACTAATGAAAACATTGTTGGGGTAAAACCTAAAGGGAAAGACCTAGCACCAAATCCAATTTGCCATCTGATCTAACTTCTGGAGGCAGTCAAAATGATCCTTAGAATTCTTCCCTACCTTATTCCTGTGCTGAGATACAGGCTGCTCCAACCTGCTGTAAAATGCTTGATTTCGAGAGTGAGCGAAACTAATGAAAACATTGTTGGGGTAAAACCTAAAGGGAAAGACCTAGCACCAAATCCAATTTGCCATCTGATCTAACTTCTGGAGGCAGTCAAAATGAGTATTTGAATTCTTCCCTACCTTATTCCTGTGCTGAGATACAGGCTGCTCCAACCTGCTGTAAAATGCTTGATTTCGAGAGTGAGCGAAACTAATGAAAACATTGTTGGGGTAAAACCTAAAGGGAAAGACCTAGCACCAAATCCAATTTGCCATCTGATCTAACTTCTGGAGGCAGTCAAAATGATCCTTAGAATTCTTCCCTACCTTATTCCTGTGCTGAGATACAGGCTGCTCCAACCTGCTGTAAAATGCTTGATTTCGAGAGTGAGCGAAACTAATGAAAACATTGTTGGGGTAAAACCTAAAGGGAAAGACCTAGCACCAAATCCAATTTGCCATCTGATCTAACTTCTGGAGGCAGTCAAAATGATCCTTAGAATTCTTCCCTACCTTATTCCTGTGCTGAGATACAGGCTGCTCCAACCTGCTGTAAAATGCTTGATTTCGAGAGTGAGCGAAACTAATGAAAACATTGTTGGGGTAAAACCTAAAGGGAAAGACCTAGCACCAAATCCAATTTGCCATCTGATCTAACTTCTGGAGGCAGTCAAAATGATCCTTAGAATTCTTCCCTACCTTATTCCTGTGCTGAGATACAGGCTGCTCCAACCTGCTGTAAAATGCTTGATTTCGAGAGTGAGCGAAACTAATGAAAACATTGTTGGGGTAAAACCTAAAGGGAAAGACCTAGCACCAAATCCAATTTGCCATCTGATCTAACTTCTGGAGGCAGTCAAAATGAGTATTTGAATTCTTCCCTACCTTATTCCTGTGCTGAGATACAGGCTGCTCCAACCTGCTGTAAAATGCTTGATTTCGAGAGTGAGCGAAACTAATGAAAACATTGTTGGGGTAAAACCTAAAGGGAAAGACCTAGCACCAAATCCAATTTGCCATCTGATCTAACTTCTGGAGGCAGTCAAAATGATCCTTAGAATTCTTCCCTACCTTATTCCTGTGCTGAGATACAGGCTGCTCCAACCTGCTGTAAAATGCTTGATTTCGAGAGTGAGCGAAACTAATGAAAACATTGTTGGGGTAAAACCTAAAGGGAAAGACCTAGCACCAAATCCAATTTGCCATCTGATCTAACTTCTGGAGGCAGTCAAAATGATCCTTAGAATTCTTCCCTACCTTATTCCTGTGCTGAGATACAGGCTGCTCCAACCTGCTGTAAAATGCTTGATTTCGAGAGTGAGCGAAACTAATGAAAACATTGTTGGGGTAAAACCTAAAGGGAAAGACCTAGCACCAAATCCAATTTGCCATCTGATCTAACTTCTGGAGGCAGTCAAAATGATCCTTAGAATTCTTCCCTACCTTATTCCTGTGCTGAGATACAGGCTGCTCCAACCTGCTGTAAAATGCTTGATTTCGAGAGTGAGCGAAACTAATGAAAACATTGTTGGGGTAAAACCTAAAGGGAAAGACCTAGCACCAAATCCAATTTGCCATCTGATCTAACTTCTGGAGGCAGTCAAAATGATCCTTAGAATTCTTCCCTACCTTATTCCTGTGCTGAGATACAGGCTGCTCCAACCTGCTGTAAAATGCTTGATTTCGAGAGTGAGCGAAACTAATGAAAACATTGTTGGGGTAAAACCTAAAGGGAAAGACCTAGCACCAAATCCAATTTGCCATCTGATCTAACTTCTGGAGGCAGTCAAAATGATCCTTAGAATTCTTCCCTACCTTATTCCTGTGCTGAGATACAGGCTGCTCCAACCTGCTGTAAAATGCTTGATTTCGAGAGTGAGCGAAACTAATGAAAACATTGTTGGGGTAAAACCTAAAGGGAAAGACCTAGCACCAAATCCAATTTGCCATCTGATCTAACTTCTGGAGGCAGTCAATGTGAGTATTTGAATTCTTCCCTACCTTATTCCTGTGCTGAGATACAGGCTGCTCCAACCTGCTGTAAAATGCTTGATTTCGAGAGTGAGCGAAACTAATGAAAACATTGTTGGGGTAAAACCTAAAGGGAAAGACCTAGCACCAAATCCAATTTGCCATCTGATCTAACTTCTGGAGGCAGTCAAAATGATCCTTAGAATTCTTCCCTACCTTATTCCTGTGCTGAGATACAGGCTGCTCCAACCTGCTGTAAAATGCTTGATTTCGAGAGTGAGCGAAACTAATGAAAACATTGTTGGGGTAAAACCTAAAGGGAAAGACCTAGCACCAAATCCAATTTGCCATCTGATCTAACTTCTGGAGGCAGTCAAAATGATCCTTAGAATTCTTCCCTACCTTATTCCTGTGCTGAGATACAGGCTGCTCCAACCTGCTGTAAAATGCTTGATTTCGAGAGTGAGCGAAACTAATGAAAACATTGTTGGGGTAAAACCTAAAGGGAAAGACCTAGCACCAAATCCAATTTGCCATCTGATCTAACTTCTGGAGGCAGTCAAAATGATCCTTAGAATTCTTCCCTACCTTATTCCTGTGCTGAGATACAGGCTGCTCCAACCTGCTGTAAAATGCTTGATTTCGAGAGTGAGCGAAACTAATGAAAACATTGTTGGGGTAAAACCTAAAGGGAAAGACCTAGCACCAAATCCAATTTGCCATCTGATCTAACTTCTGGAGGCAGTCAAAATGATCCTTAGAATTCTTCCCTACCTTATTCCTGTGCTGAGATACAGGCTGCTCCAACCTGCTGTAAAATGCTTGATTTCGAGAGTGAGCGAAACTAATGAAAACATTGTTGGGGTAAAACCTAAAGGGAAAGACCTAGCACCAAATCCAATTTGCCATCTGATCTAACTTCTGGAGGCAGTCAAAATGATCCTTAGAATTCTTCCCTACCTTATTCCTGTGCTGAGATACAGGCTGCTCCAACCTGCTGTAAAATGCTTGATTTCGAGAGTGAGCGAAACTAATGAAAACATTGTTGGGGTAAAACCTAAAGGGAAAGACCTAGCACCAAATCCAATTTGCCATCTGATCTAACTTCTGGAGGCAGTCAAAATGATCCTTAGAATTCTTCCCTACCTTATTCCTGTGCTGAGATACAGGCTGCTCCAACCTGCTGTAAAATGCTTGATTTCGAGAGTGAGCGAAACTAATGAAAACATTGTTGGGGTAAAACCTAAAGGGAAAGACCTAGCACCAAATCCAATTTGCCATCTGATCTAACTTCTGGAGGCAGTCAAAATGAGTATTTGAATTCTTCCCTACCTTATTCCTGTGCTGAGATACAGGCTGCTCCAACCTGCTGTAAAATGCTTGATTTCGAGAGTGAGCGAAACTAATGAAAACATTGTTGGGGTAAAACCTAAAGGGAAAGACCTAGCACCAAATCCAATTTGCCATCTGATCTAACTTCTGGAGGCAGTCAAAATGATCCTTAGAATTCTTCCCTACCTTATTCCTGTGCTGAGATACAGGCTGCTCCAACCTGCTGTAAAATGCTTGATTTCGAGAGTGAGCGAAACTAATGAAAACATTGTTGGGGTAAAACCTAAAGGGAAAGACCTAGCACCAAATCCAATTTGCCATCTGATCTAACTTCTGGAGGCAGTCAAAATGATCCTTAGAATTCTTCCCTACCTTATTCCTGTGCTGAGATACAGGCTGCTCCAACCTGCTGTAAAATGCTTGATTTCGAGAGTGAGCGAAACTAATGAAAACATTGTTGGGGTAAAACCTAAAGGGAAAGACCTAGCACCAAATCCAATTTGCCATCTGATCTAACTTCTGGAGGCAGTCAAAATGATCCTTAGAATTCTTCCCTACCTTATTCCTGTGCTGAGATACAGGCTGCTCCAACCTGCTGTAAAATGCTTGATTTCGAGAGTGAGCGAAACTAATGAAAACATTGTTGGGGTAAAACCTAAAGGGAAAGACCTAGCACCAAATCCAATTTGCCATCTGATCTAACTTCTGGAGGCAGTCAAAATGATCCTTAGAATTCTTCCCTACCTTATTCCTGTGCTGAGATACAGGCTGCTCCAACCTGCTGTAAAATGCTTGATTTCGAGAGTGAGCGAAACTAATGAAAACATTGTTGGGGTAAAACCTAAAGGGAAAGACCTAGCACCAAATCCAATTTGCCATCTGATCTAACTTCTGGAGGCAGTCAAAATGATCCTTAGAATTCTTCCCTACCTTATTCCTGTGCTGAGATACAGGCTGCTCCAACCTGCTGTAAAATGCTTGCTTTCGAGAGTGAGCGAAACTAATGAAAACATTGTTGGGGTAAAACCTAAAGGGAAAGACCTAGCACCAAATCCAATTTGCCATCTGATCTAACTTCTGGAGGCAGTCAAAATGATCCTTAGAATTCTTCCCTACCTTATTCCTGTGCTGAGATACAGGCTGCTCCAACCTGCTGTAAAATGCTTGATTTCGAGAGTGAGCGAAACTAATGAAAACATTGTTGGGGTAAAACCTAAAGGGAAAGACCTAGCACCAAATCCAATTTGCCATCTGATCTAACTTCTGGAGGCAGTCAAAATGATCCTTAGAATTCTTCCCTACCTTATTCCTGTGCTGAGATACAGGCTGCTCCAACCTGCTGTAAAATGCTTGATTTCGAGAGTGAGCGAAACTAATGAAAACATTGTTGGGGTAAAACCTAAAGGGAAAGACCTAGCACCAAATCCAATTTGCCATCTGATCTAACTTCTGGAGGCAGTCAAAATGATCCTTAGAATTCTTCCCTACCTTATTCCTGTGCTGAGATACAGGCTGCTCCAACCTGCTGTAAAATGCTTGATTTCGAGAGTGAGCGAAACTAATGAAAACATTGTTGGGGTAAAACCTAAAGGGAAAGACCTAGCACCAAATCCAATTTGCCATCTGATCTAACTTCTGGAGGCAGTCAAAATGATCCTTAGAATTCTTCCCTACCTTATTCCTGTGCTGAGATACAGGCTGCTCCAACCTGCTGTAAAATGCTTGATTTCGAGAGTGAGCGAAACTAATGAAAACATTGTTGGGGTAAAACCTAAAGGGAAAGACCTAGCACCAAATCCAATTTGCCATCTGATCTAACTTCTGGAGGCAGTCAAAATGATCCTTAGAATTCTTCCCTACCTTATTCCTGTGCTGAGATACAGGCTGCTCCAACCTGCTGTAAAATGCTTGATTTCGAGAGTGAGCGAAACTAATGAAAACATTGTTGGGGTAAAACCTAAAGGGAAAGACCTAGCACCAAATCCAATTTGCCATCTGATCTAACTTCTGGAGGCAGTCAAAATGAGTATTTGAATTCTTCCCTACCTTATTCCTGTACTGAGATACAGGCTGCTCCAACCTGCTGTAAAATGCTTGATTTCGAGAGTGAGCGAAACTAATGAAAACATTGTTGGGGTAAAACCTAAAGGGAAAGACCTAGCACCAAATCCAATTTGCCATCTGATCTAACTTCTGGAGGCAGTCAAAATGAGTATTTGAATTCTTCCCTACCTTATTCCTGTGCTGAGATACAGGCTGCTCCAAACTGCTGGAAAATGCTTGATTTCGAGAGTGAGCGAAACTAATGAAAACATTGTTGGGGTAAAACCTAAAGGGAAAGACCTAGCACCAAATCCAATTTGCCATCTGATCTAACTTCTGGAGGCAGTCAAAATGATCCTTAGAATTCTTCCCTACCTTATTCCTGTGCTGAGATACAGGCTGCTCCAACCTGCTGTAAAATGCTTGATTTCGAGAGTGAGCGAAACTAATGAAAACATTGTTGGGGTAAAACCTAAAGGGAAAGACCTAGCACCAAATCCAATTTGCCATCTGATCTAACTTCTGGAGGCAGTCAAAATGATCCTTAGAATTCTTCCCTACCTTATTCCTGTGCTGAGATACAGGCTGCTCCAACCTGCTGTAAAATGCTTGATTTCGAGAGTGAGCGAAACTAATGAAAACATTGTTGGGGTAAAACCTAAAGGGAAAGACATAGCACCAAATCCAATTTGCCATCTGATCTAACTTCTGGAGGCAGTCAAAATGATCCTTAGAATTCTTCCCTACCTTATTCCTGTGCTGAGATACAGGCTGCTCCAACCTGCTGTAAAATGCTTGATTTCGAGAGTGAGCGAAACTAATGAAAACATTGTTGGGGTAAAACCTAAAGGGAAAGACCTAGCACCAAATCCAATTTGCCATCTGATCTAACTTCTGGAGGCAGTCAAAATGATCCTTAGAATTCTTCCCTACCTTATTCCTGTGCTGAGATACAGGCTGCTCCAACCTGCTGTGAAATGCTTGATTTCAAGAGTGAGCGAAACTAATGAAAACATTGTTGGGGTAAAACCTAAAGGGAAAGACCTAGCACCAAATCCAATTTGCCATCTGATCTAACTTCTGGAGGCAGTCAAAATGATCCTTAGAATTCTTCCCTACCTTATTCCTGTGCTGAGATACAGGCTGCTCCAACCTGCTGTAAAATGCTTGATTTCGAGAGTGAGCGAAACTAATGAAAACATTGTTGGGGTAAAACCTAAAGGGAAAGACCTAGCACCAAATCCAATTTGCCATCTGATCTAACTTCTGGAGGCAGTCAAAATGATCCTTAGAATTCTTCCCTACCTTATTCCTGTGCTGAGATACAGGCTGCTCCAACCTGCTGTAAAATGCTTGATTTCGAGAGTGAGCGAAACTAATGAAAACATTGTTGGGGTAAAACCTAAAGGGAACGGCCTAGCACCAAATCCAATTTGCCATCTGATCTAACTTCTGGAGGCAGTCAAAATGATCCTTAGAATTCTTCCCTACCTTATTCCTGTGCTGAGATACAGGCTGCTCCAACCTGCTGTAAAATGCTTGATTTCGAGAGTGAGCGAAACTAATGAAAACATTGTTGGGGTAAAACCTAAAGGGAAAGACCTAGCACCAAATCCAATTTGCCATCTGATCTA
Source organism: Melanerpes formicivorus (assembly GCF_026170545.1). Classification (NCBI taxonomy): domain Eukaryota; kingdom Metazoa; phylum Chordata; class Aves; order Piciformes; family Picidae; genus Melanerpes; species Melanerpes formicivorus. Next base: position 21,498 of record NW_027144686.1, on the reverse strand, counting down.
ACTTCTGGAGGCAGTCAAAATGATCCTTAGAATTCTTCCCTACCTTATTCCTGTGCTGAGATACAGGCTGCTCCAACCTGCTGTAAAATGCTTGATTTCGAGAGTGAGCGAAACTAATGAAAACATTGTTGGGGTAAAACCTAAAGGGAAAGACCTAGCACCAAATCCAATTTGCCATCTGATCTAACTTCTGGAGGCAGTCAAAATGATCCTTAGAATTCTTCCCTACCTTATTCCTGTGCTGAGATACAGGCTGCTCCAACCTGCTGTAAAATGCTTGATTTCGAGAGTGAGCGAAACTAATGAAAACATTGTTGGGGTAAAACCTAAAGGGAAAGACCTAGCACCAAATCCAATTTGCCATCTGATCTAACTTCTGGAGGCAGTCAAAATGAGTATTTGAATTCTTCCCTACCTTATTCCTGTGCTGAGATACAGGCTGCTCCAACCTGCTGTAAAATGCTTGATTTCGAGAGTGAGCGAAACTAATGAAAACATTGTTGGGGTAAAACCTAAAGGGAAAGACCTAGCACCAAATCCAATTTGCCATCTGATCTAACTTCTGGAGGCAGTCAAAATGATCCTTAGAATTCTTCCCTACCTTATTCCTGTGCTGAGATACAGGCTGCTCCAACCTGCTGTAAAATGCTTGATTTCGAGAGTGAGCGAAACTAATGAAAACATTGTTGGGGTAAAACCTAAAGGGAAAGACCTAGCACCAAATCCAATTTGCCATCTGATCTAACTTCTGGAGGCAGTCAAAATGATCCTTAGAATTCTTCCCTACCTTATTCCTGTGCTGAGATACAGGCTGCTCCAACCTGCTGTAAAATGCTTGATTTCGAGAGTGAGCGAAACTAATGAAAACATTGTTGGGGTAAAACCTAAAGGGAAAGACCTAGCACCAAATCCAATTTGCCATCTGATCTAACTTCTGGAGGCAGTCAAAATGATCCTTAGAATTCTTCCCTACCTTATTCCTGTGCTGAGATACAGGCTGCTCCAACCTGCTGTAAAATGCTTGATTTCGAGAGTGAGCGAAACTAATGAAAACATTGTTGGGGTAAAACCTAAAGGGAAAGACCTAGCACCAAATCCAATTTGCCATCTGATCTAACTTCTGGAGGCAGTCAAAATGATCCTTAGAATTCTTCCCTACCTTATTCCTGTGCTGAGATACAGGCTGCTCCAACCTGCTGTAAAATGCTTGATTTCGAGAGTGAGCGAAACTAATGAAAACATTGTTGGGGTAAAACCTAAAGGGAAAGACCTAGCACCAAATCCAATTTGCCATCTGATCTAACTTCTGGAGGCAGTCAAAATGATCCTTAGAATTCTTCCCTACCTTATTCCTGTGCTGAGATACAGGCTGCTCCAACCTGCTGTAAAATGCTTGATTTCAAGAGTGAGCGAAACTAATGAAAACATTGTTGGGGTAAAACCTAAAGGGAAAGACCTAGCACCAAATCCAATTTGCCATCTGATCTAACTTCTGGAGGCAGTCAAAATGATCCTTAGAATTCTTCCCTACCTTATTCCTGTGCTGAGATACAGGCTGCTCCAACCTGCTGTAAAATGCTTGATTTCGAGAGTGAGCGAAACTAATGAAAACATTGTTGGGGTAAAACCTAAAGGGAAAGACCTAGCACCAAATCCAATTTGCCATCTGATCTAACTTCTGGAGGCAGTCAAAATGATCCTTAGAATTCTTCCCTACCTTATTCCTGTGCTGAGATACAGGCTGCTCCAACCTGCTGTAAAATGCTTGATTTCGAGAGTGAGCGAAACTAATGAAAACATTGTTGGGGTAAAACCTAAAGGGAACGACCTAGCACCAAATCCAATTTGCCATCTGATCTAACTTCTGGAGGCAGTCAAAATGATCCTTAGAATTCTTCCCTACCTTATTCCTGTGCTGAGATACAGGCTGCTCCAACCTGCTGTAAAATGCTTGATTTCGAGAGTGAGCGAAACTAATGAAAACATTGTTGGGGTAAAACCTAAAGGGAAAGACCTAGCACCAAATCCAATTTGCCATCTGATCTAACTTCTGGAGGCAGTCAAAATGATCCTTAGAATTCTTCCCTACCTTATTCCTGTGCTGAGATACAGGCTGCTCCAACCTGCTGTAAAATGCTTGATTTCGAGAGTGAGCGAAACTAATGAAAACATTGTTGGGGTAAAACCTAAAGGGAAAGACCTAGCACCAAATCCAATTTGCCATCTGATCTAACTTCTGGAGGCAGTCAAAATGATCCTTAGAATTCTTCCCTACCTTATTCCTGTGCTGAGATACAGGCTGCTCCAACCTGCTGTAAAATGCTTGATTTCGAGAGTGAGCGAAACTAATGAAAACATTGTTGGGGTAAAACCTAAAGGGAAAGACCTAGCACCAAATCCAATTTGCCATCTGATCTAACTTCTGGAGGCAGTCAAAATGAGCCTTAGAATTCTTCCCTACCTTATTCCTGTGCTGAGATACAGGCTGCTCCAACCTGCTGTAAAATGCTTGATTTCGAGAGTGAGCGAAACTAATGAAAACATTGTTGGGGTAAAACCTAAAGGGAAAGACCTAGCACCAAATCCAATTTGCCATCTGATCTAACTTCTGGAGGCAGTCAAAATGATCCTTTGAATTCTTCCCTACCTTATTCCTGTGCTGAGATACAGGCTGCTCCAACCTGCTGTAAAATGCTTGATTTCGAGAGTGAGCGAAACTAATGAAAACATTGTTGGGGTAAAACCTAAAGGGAAAGACCTAGCACCAAATCCAATTTGCCATCTGATCTAACTTCTGGAGGCAGTCAAAATGATCCTTAGAATTCTTCCCTACCTTATTCCTGTGCTGAGATACAGGCTGCTCCAACCTGCTGTAAAATGCTTGATTTCGAGAGTGAGCGAAACTAATGAAAACATTGTTGGGGTAAAACCTAAAGGGAAAGACCTAGCACCAAATCCAATTTGCCATCTGATCTAACTTCTGGAGGCAGTCAAAATGATCCTTAGAATTCTTCCCTACCTTATTCCTGTGCTGAGATACAGGCTGCTCCAACCTGCTGTAAAATGCTTGATTTCGAGAGTGAGCGAAACTAATGAAAACATTGTTGGGGTAAAACCTAAAGGGAAAGACCTAGCACCAAATCCAATTTGCCATCTGATCTAACTTCTGGAGGCAGTCAAAATGAGTATTTGAATTCTTCCCTACCTTATTCCTGTGCTGAGATACAGGCTGCTCCAACCTGCTGTAAAATGCTTGATTTCGAGAGTGAGCGAAACTAATGAAAACATTGTTGGGGTAAAACCTAAAGGGAAAGACCTAGCACCAAATCCAATTTGCCATCTGATCTAACTTCTGGAGGCAGTCAAAATGAGTATTTGAATTCTTCCCTACCTTATTCCTGTGCTGAGATACAGGCTGCTCCAACCTGCTGTAAAATGCTTGATTTCGAGAGTGAGCGAACCTAATGAAAACATTGTTGGGGTAAAACCTAAAGGGAAAGGCCTAGCACCAAATCCAATTTGCCATCTGATCTAACTTCTGGAGGCAGTCAAAATGATCCTTAGAATTCTTCCCTACCTTATTCCTGTGCTGAGATACAGGCTGCTCCAACCTGCTGTAAAATGCTTGATTTCGAGAGTGAGCGAAACTAATGAAAACATTGTTGGGGTAAAACCTAAAGGGAAAGACCTAGCACCAAATCCAATTTGCCATCTGATCTAACTTCTGGAGGCAGTCAAAATGATCCTTAGAATTCTTCCCTACCTTATTCCTGTGCTGAGATACAGGCTGCTCCAACCTGCTGTAAAATGCTTGATTTCGAGAGTGAGCGAAACTAATGAAAACATTGTTGGGGTAAAACCTAAAGGGAAAGACCTAGCACCAAATCCAATTTGCCATCTGATCTAACTTCTGGAGGCAGTCAAAATGATCCTTAGAATTCTTCCCTACCTTATTCCTGTGCTGAGATACAGGCTGCTCCAACCTGCTGTAAAATGCTTGATTTCGAGAGTGAGCGAAACTAATGAAAACATTGTTGGGGTAAAACCTAAAGGGAAAGACCTAGCACCAAATCCAATTTGCCATCTGATCTAACTTCTGGAGGCAGTCAAAATGATCCTTAGAATTCTTCCCTACCTTATTCCTGTGCTGAGATACAGGCTGCTCCAACCTGCTGTAAAATGCTTGATTTCGAGAGTGAGCGAAACTAATGAAAACATTGTTGGGGTAAAACCTAAAGGGAAAGACCTAGCACCAAATCCAATTTGCCATCTGATCTAACTTCTGGAGGCAGTCAAAATGATCCTTAGAATTCTTCCCTACCTTATTCCTGTGCTGAGATACAGGCTGCTCCAACCTGCTGTAAAATGCTTGATTTCGAGAGTGAGCGAAACTAATGAAAACATTGTTGGGGTAAAACCTAAAGGGAAAGACCTAGCACCAAATCCAATTTGCCATCTGATCTAACTTCTGGAGGCAGTCAAAATGATCCTTAGAATTCTTCCCTACCTTATTCCTGTGCTGAGATACAGGCTGCTCCAACCTGCTGTAAAATGCTTGATTTCGAGAGTGAGCGAAACTAATGAAAACATTGTTGGGGTAAAACCTAAAGGGAAAGACCTAGCACCAAATCCAATTTGCCATCTGATCTAACTTCTGGAGGCAGTCAAAATGATCCTTAGAATTCTTCCCTACCTTATTCCTGTGCTGAGATACAGGCTGCTCCAACCTGCTGTAAAATGCTTGATTTCGAGAGTGAGCGAAACTAATGAAAACATTGTTGGGGTAAAACCTAAAGGGAAAGACCTAGCACCAAATCCAATTTGCCATCTGATCTAACTTCTGGAGGCAGTCAAAATGATCCTTAGAATTCTTCCCTACCTTATTCCTGTGCTGAGATACAGGCTGCTCCAACCTGCTGTAAAATGCTTGATTTCGAGAGTGAGCGAAACTAATGAAAACATTGTTGGGGTAAAACCTAAAGGGAAAGGCCTAGCACCAAATCCAATTTGCCATCTGATCTAACTTCTGGAGGCAGTCAAAATGAGTATTTGAATTCTTCCCTACCTTATTCCTGTGCTGAGATACAGGCTGCTCCAACCTGCTGGAAAATGCTTGATTTCGAGAGTGAGCGAAACTAATGAAAACATTGTTGGGGTAAAACCTAAAGGGAAAGACCTAGCACCAAATCCAATTTGCCATCTGATCTAACTTCTGGAGGCAGTCAAAATGATCCTTAGAATTCTTCCCTACCTTATTCCTGTGCTGAGATACAGGCTGCTCCAACCTGCTGTAAAATGCTTGATTTCGAGAGTGAGCGAAACTAATGAAAACATTGTTGGGGTAAAACCTAAAGGGAAAGACCTAGCACCAAATCCAATTTGCCATCTGATCTAACTTCTGGAGGCAGTCAAAATGATCCTTAGAATTCTTCCCTACCTTATTCCTGTGCTGAGATACAGGCTGCTCCAACCTGCTGTAAAATGCTTGATTTCGAGAGTGAGCGAAACTAATGAAAACATTGTTGGGGTAAAACCTAAAGGGAAAGACCTAGCACCAAATCCAATTTGCCATCTGATCTAACTTCTGGAGGCAGTCGAAATGAGTATTTGAATTCTTCCCTACCTTATTCCTGTGCTGAGATACAGGCTGCTCCAACCTGCTGTAAAATGCTTGATTTCGAGAGTGAGCGAAACTAATGAAAACATTGTTGGGGTAAAACCTAAAGGGAAAGACCTAGCACCAAATCCAATTGGCCATCTGATCTAACTTCTGGAGGCAGTCAAAATGATCCTTAGAATTCTTCCCTACCTTATTCCTGTGCTGAGATACAGGCTGCTCCAACCTGCTGTAAAATGCTTGATTTCGAGAGTGAGCGAAACTAATGAAAACATTGTTGGGGTAAAACCTAAAGGGAAAGACCTAGCACCAAATCCAATTTGCCATCTGATCTAACTTCTGGAGGCAGTCAAAATGATCCTTAGAATTCTTCCCTACCTTATTCCTGTGCTGAGATACAGGCTGCTCCAACCTGCTGTAAAATGCTTGATTTCGAGAGTGAGCGAAACTAATGAAAACATTGTTGGGGTAAAACCTAAAGGGAAAGACCTAGCACCAAATCCAATTTGCCATCTGATCTAACTTCTGGAGGCAGTCAAAATGAGTATTTGAATTCTTCCCTACCTTATTCCTGTGCTGAGATACAGGCTGCTCCAACCTGCTGTAAAATGCTTGATTTCGAGAGTGAGCGAAACTAATGAAAACATTGTTGGGGTAAAACCTAAAGGGAAAGACCTAGCACCAAATCCAATTTGCCATCTGATCTAACTTCTGGAGGCAGTCAAAATGATCCTTAGAATTCTTCCCTACCTTATTCCTGTGCTGAGATACAGGCTGCTCCAACCTGCTGTAAAATGCTTGATTTCGAGAGTGAGCGAAACTAATGAAAACATTGTTGGGGTAAAACCTAAAGGGAAAGGCCTAGCACCAAATCCAATTTGCCATCTGATCTAACTTCTGGAGGCAGTCAAAATGAGTATTTGAATTCTTCCCTACCTTATTCCTGTGCTGAGATACAGGCTGCTCCAACCTGCTGTAAAATGCTTGATTTCGAGAGTGAGCGAAACTAATGAAAACATTGTTGGGGTAAAACCTAAAGGGAAAGACCTAGCACCAAATCCAATTTGCCATCTGATCTAACTTCTGGAGGCAGTCAAAATGATCCTTAGAATTCTTCCCTACCTTATTCCTGTGCTGAGATACAGGCTGCTCCAACCTGCTGTAAAATGCTTGATTTCGAGAGTGAGCGAAACTAATGAAAACATTGTTGGGGTAAAACCTAAAGGGAAAGACCTAGCACCAAATCCAATTTGCCATCTGATCTAACTTCTGGAGGCAGTCAAAATGAGTATTTGAATTCTTCCCTACCTTATTCCTGTACTGAGATACAGGCTGCTCCAACCTGCTGTAAAATGCTTGATTTCGAGAGTGAGCGAAACTAATGAAAACATTGTTGGGGTAAAACCTAAAGGGAAAGGCCTAGCACCAAATCCAATTTGCCATCTGATCTAACTTCTGGAGGCAGTCAAAATGAGTATTTGAATTCTTCCCTACCTTATTCCTGTGCTGAGATACAGGCTGCTCCAACCTGCTGTAAAATGCTTGATTTCGAGAGTGAGCGAAACTAATGAAAACATTGTTGGGGTAAAACCTAAAGGGAAAGACCTAGCACCAAATCCAATTTGCCATCTGATCTAACTTCTGGAGGCAGTCAAAATGATCCTTAGAATTCTTCCCTACCTTATTCCTGTGCTGAGATACAGGCTGCTCCAACCTGCTGTAAAATGCTTGATTTCGAGAGTGAGCGAAACTAATGAAAACATTGTTGGGGTAAAACCTAAAGGGAAAGACCTAGCACCAAATCCAATTTGCCATCTGATCTAACTTCTGGAGGCAGTCAAAATGATCCTTAGAATTCTTCCCTACCTTATTCCTGTGCTGAGATACAGGCTGCTCCAACCTGCTGTAAAATGTTTGATTTCGAGAGTGAGCGAAACTAATGAAAACATTGTTGGGGTAAAACCTAAAGGGAAAGACCTAGCACCAAATCCAATTTGCCATCTGATCTAACTTCTGGAGGCAGTCAAAATGATCCTTAGAATTCTTCCCTACCTTATTCCTGTGCTGAGATACAGGCTGCTCCAACCTGCTGTAAAATGCTTGATTTCGAGAGTGAGCGAAACTAATGAAAACGTTGTTGGGGTAAAACCTAAAGGGAAAGACCTAGCACCAAATCCAATTTGCCATCTGATCTAACTTCTGGAGGCAGTCAAAATGATCCTTTGAATTCTTCCCTACCTTATTCCTGTGCTGAGATACAGGCTGCTCCAACCTGCTGTAAAATGCTTGATTTCGAGAGTGAGCGAAACTAATGAAAACATTGTTGGGGTAAAACCTAAAGGGAAAGGCCTAGCACCAAATCCAATTTGCCATCTGATCTAACTTCTGGAGGCAGTCAAAATGAGTATTTGAATTCTTCCCTACCTTATTCCTGTGCTGAGATACAGGCTGCTCCAACCTGCTGGAAAATGCTTGATTTCGAGAGTGAGCGAAACTAATGAAAACATTGTTGGGGTAAAACCTAAAGGGAAAGACCTAGCACCAAATCCAATTTGCCATCTGATCTAACTTCTGGAGGCAGTCAAAATGATCCTTAGAATTCTTCCCTACCTTATTCCTGTGCTGAGATACAGGCTGCTCCAACCTGCTGTAAAATGCTTGATTTCGAGAGTGAGCGAAACTAATGAAAACATTGTTGGGGTAAAACCTAAAGGGAAAGACCTAGCACCAAATCCAATTTGCCATCTGATCTAACTTCTGGAGGCAGTCAAAATGATCCTTAGAATTCTTCCCTACCTTATTCCTGTGCTGAGATACAGGCTGCTCCAACCTGCTGTAAAATGCTTGATTTCGAGAGTGAGCGAAACTAATGAAAACATTGTTGGGGTAAAACCTAAAGGGAAAGACCTAGCACCAAATCCAATTTGCCATCTGATCTAACTTCTGGAGGCAGTCAAAATGATCCTTAGAATTCTTCCCTACCTTATTCCTGTGCTGAGATACAGGCTGCTCCAACCTGCTGTAAAATGCTTGATTTCGAGAGTGAGCGAAACTAATGAAAACATTGTTGGGGTAAAACCTAAAGGGAAAGACCTAGCACCAAATCCAATTTGCCATCTGATCTAACTTCTGGAGGCAGTCAAAATGAGTATTTGAATTCTTCCCTACCTTATTCCTGTGCTGAGATACAGGCTGCTCCAACCTGCTGTAAAATGCTTGATTTCGAGAGTGAGCGAAACTAATGAAAACATTGTTGGGGTAAAACCTAAAGGGAAAGACCTAGCACCAAATCCAATTTGCCATCTGATCTAACTTCTGGAGGCAGTCAAAATGAGTATTTGAATTCTTCCCTACCTTATTCCTGTGCTGAGATACAGGCTGCTCCAACCTGCTGTAAAATGCTTGATTTCGAGAGTGAGCGAAACTAATGAAAACATTGTTGGGGTAAAACCTAAAGGGAAAGACCTAGCACCAAATCCAATTTGCCATCTGATCTAACTTCTGGAGGCAGTCAAAATGATCCTTAGAATTCTTCCCTACCTTATTCCTGTGCTGAGATACAGGCTGCTCCAACCTGCTGTAAAATGCTTGATTTCGAGAGTGAGCGAAACTAATGAAAACATTGTTGGGGTAAAACCTAAAGGGAAAGACCTAGCACCAAATCCAATTTGCCATCTGATCTAACTTCTGGAGGCAGTCAAAATGATCCTTAGAATTCTTCCCTACCTTATTCCTGTGCTGAGATACAGGCTGCTCCAACCTGCTGTAAAATGCTTGATTTCGAGAGTGAGCGAAACTAATGAAAACATTGTTGGGGTAAAACCTAAAGGGAAAGGCCTAGCACCAAATCCAATTTGCCATCTGATCTAACTTCTGGAGGCAGTCAAAATGAGTATTTGAATTCTTCCCTACCTTATTCCTGTGCTGAGATACAGGCTGCTCCAACCTGCTGTAAAATGCTTGATTTCGAGAGTGAGCGAAACTAATGAAAACATTGTTGGGGTAAAACCTAAAGGGAAAGACCTAGCACCAAATCCAATTTGCCATCTGATCTAACTTCTGGAGGCAGTCAAAATGAGTATTTGAATTCTTCCCTACCTTATTCCTGTGCTGAGATACAGGCTGCTCCAACCTGCTGTAAAATGCTTGATTTCGAGAGTGAGCGAAACTAATGAAAACATTGTTGGGGTAAAACCTAAAGGGAAAGGCCTAGCACCAAATCCAATTTGCCATCTGATCTAACTTCTGGAGGCAGTCAAAATGAGTATTTGAATTCTTCCCTACCTTATTCCTGTGCTGAGATACAGGCTGCTCCAACCTGCTGTAAAATGCTTGATTTCGAGAGTGAGCGAAACTAATGAAAACATTGTTGGGGTAAAACCTAAAGGGAAAGGCCTAGCACCAAATCCAATTTGCCATCTGATCTAACTTCTGGAGGCAGTCAAAATGATCCTTAGAATTCTTCCCTACCTTATTCCTGTGCTGAGATACAGGCTGCTCCAACCTGCTGTAAAATGCTTGCTTTCGAGAGTGAGCGAAACTAATGAAAACATTGTTGGGGTAAAACCTAAAGGGAAAGACCTAGCACCAAATCCAATTTGCCATCTGATCTAACTTCTGGAGGCAGTCAAAATGATCCTTAGAATTCTTCCCTACCTTATTCCTGTGCTGAGATACAGGCTGCTCCAACCTGCTGTAAAATGCTTGATTTCGAGAGTGAGCGAAACTAATGAAAACATTGTTGGGGTAAAACCTAAAGGGAAAGACCTAGCACCAAATCCAATTTGCCATCTGATCTAACTTCTGGAGGCAGTCAAAATGATCCTTAGAATTCTTCCCTACCTTATTCCTGTGCTGAGATACAGGCTGCTCCAACCTGCTGTAAAATGCTTGATTTCGAGAGTGAGCGAAACTAATGAAAACATTGTTGGGGTAAAACCTAAAGGGAAAGACCTAGCACCAAATCCAATTTGCCATCTGATCTAACTTCTGGAGGCAGTCAAAATGATCCTTAGAATTCTTCCCTACCTTATTCCTGTGCTGAGATACAGGCTGCTCCAACCTGCTGTAAAATGCTTGATTTCGAGAGTGAGCGAAACTAATGAAAACATTGTTGGGGTAAAACCTAAAGGGAAAGGCCTAGCACCAAATCCAATTTGCCATCTGATCTAACTTCTGGAGGCAGTCAAAATGAGTATTTGAATTCTTCCCTACCTTATTCCTGTGCTGAGATACAGGCTGCTCCAACCTGCTGTAAAATGCTTGATTTCGAGAGTGAGCGAAACTAATGAAAACATTGTTGGGGTAAAACCTAAAGGGAAAGACCTAGCACCAAATCCAATTTGCCATCTGATCTAACTTCTGGAGGCAGTCAAAATGAGTATTTGAATTCTTCCCTACCTTATTCCTGTGCTGAGATACAGGCTGCTCCAACCTGCTGTAAAATGCTTGATTTCGAGAGTGAGCGAAACTAATGAAAACATTGTTGGGGTAAAACCTAAAGGGAAAGACCTAGCACCAAATCCAATTTGCCATCTGATCTAACTTCTGGAGGCAGTCAAAATGAGTATTTGAATTCTTCCCTACCTTATTCCTGTACTGAGATACAGGCTGCTCCAACCTGCTGTAAAATGCTTGATTTCGAGAGTGAGCGAAACTAATGAAAACATTGTTGGGGTAAAACCTAAAGGGAAAGGCCTAGCACCAAATCCAATTTGCCATCTGATCTAACTTCTGGAGGCAGTCAAAATGAGTATTTGAATTCTTCCCTACCTTATTCCTGTGCTGAGATACAGGCTGCTCCAACCTGCTGTAAAATGCTTGATTTCGAGAGTGAGCGAAACTAATGAAAACATTGTTGGGGTAAAACCTAAAGGGAAAGGCCTAGCACCAAATCCAATTTGCCATCTGATCTAACTTCTGGAGGCAGTCAAAATGATCCTTAGAATTCTTCCCTACCTTATTCCTGTGCTGAGATACAGGCTGCTCCAACCTGCTGTAAAATGCTTGCTTTCGAGAGTGAGCGAAACTAATGAAAACATTGTTGGGGTAAAACCTAAAGGGAAAGACCTAGCACCAAATCCAATTTGCCATCTGATCTAACTTCTGGAGGCAGTCAAAATGATCCTTAGAATTCTTCCCTACCTTATTCCTGTGCTGAGATACAGGCTGCTCCAACCTGCTGTAAAATGCTTGATTTCGAGAGTGAGCGAAACTAATGAAAACATTGTTGGGGTAAAACCTAAAGGGAAAGACCTAGCACCAAATCCAATTTGCCATCTGATCTAACTTCTGGAGGCAGTCAAAATGATCCTTAGAATTCTTCCCTACCTTATTCCTGTGCTGAGATACAGGCTGCTCCAACCTGCTGTAAAATGCTTGATTTCGAGAGTGAGCGAAACTAATGAAAACATTGTTGGGGTAAAACCTAAAGGGAAAGACCTAGCACCAAATCCAATTTGCCATCTGATCTAACTTCTGGAGGCAGTCAAAATGATCCTTAGAATTCTTCCCTACCTTATTCCTGTGCTGAGATACAGGCTGCTCCAACCTGCTGTAAAATGCTTGATTTCGAGAGTGAGCGAAACTAATGAAAACATTGTTGGGGTAAAACCTAAAGGGAAAGACCTAGCACCAAATCCAATTTGCCATCTGATCTAACTTCTGGAGGCAGTCAAAATGATCCTTAGAATTCTTCCCTACCTTATTCCTGTGCTGAGATACAGGCTGCTCCAACCTGCTGTAAAATGCTTGATTTCGAGAGTGAGCGAAACTAATGAAAACATTGTTGGGGTAAAACCTAAAGGGAAAGACCTAGCACCAAATCCAATTTGCCATCTGATCTAACTTCTGGAGGCAGTCAAAATGATCCTTAGAATTCTTCCCTACCTTATTCCTGTGCTGAGATACAGGCTGCTCCAACCTGCTGTAAAATGCTTGATTTCGAGAGTGAGCGAAACTAATGAAAACATTGTTGGGGTAAAACCTAAAGGGAAAGGCCTAGCACCAAATCCAATTTGCCATCTGATCTAACTTCTGGAGGCAGTCAAAATGATCCTTAGAATTCTTCCCTACCTTATTCCTGTGCTGAGATACAGGCTGCTCCAACCTGCTGTAAAATGCTTGATTTCGAGAGTGAGCGAAACTAATGAAAACATTGTTGGGGTAAAACCTAAAGGGAAAGACCTAGCACCAAATCCAATTTGCCATCTGGTCTAACTTCTGGAGGCAGTCAAAATGATCCTTAGAATTCTTCCCTACCTTATTCCTGTGCTGAGATACAGGCTGCTCCAACCTGCTGTAAAATGCTTGATTTCGAGAGTGAGCGAAACTAATGAAAACATTGTTGGGGTAAAACCTAAAGGGAAAGACCTAGCACCAAATCCAATTTGCCATCTGATCTAACTTCTGGAGGCAGTCAAAATGATCCTTAGAATTCTTCCCTACCTTATTCCTGTGCTGAGATACAGGCTGCTCCAACCTGCTGTAAAATGCTTGATTTCGAGAGTGAGCGAAACTAATGAAAACATTGTTGGGGTAAAACCTAAAGGGAAAGACCTAGCACCAAATCCAATTTGCCATCTGATCTAACTTCTGGAGGCAGTCAAAATGAGTATTTGAATTCTTCCCTACCTTATTCCTGTGCTGAGATACAGGCTGCTCCAACCTGCTGTAAAATGCTTGATTTCGAGAGTGAGCGAAACTAATGAAAACATTGTTGGGGTAAAACCTAAAGGGAAAGGCCTAGCACCAAATCCAATTTGCCATCTGATCTAACTTCTGGAGGCAGTCAAAATGATCCTTAGAATTCTTCCCTACCTTATTCCTGTGCTGAGATACAGGCTGCTCCAACCTGCTGTAAAATGCTTGATTTCGAGAGTGAGCGAAACTAATGAAAACATTGTTGGGGTAAAACCTAAAGGGAAAGACCTAGCACCAAATCCAATTTGCCATCTGATCTAACTTCTGGAGGCAGTCAAAATGATCCTTAGAATTCTTCCCTACCTTATTCCTGTGCTGAGATACAGGCTGCTCCAACCTGCTGTAAAATGCTTGATTTCGAGAGTGAGCGAAACTAATGAAAACATTGTTGGGGTAAAACCTAAAGGGAAAGACCTAGCACCAAATCCAATTTGCCATCTGATCTAACTTCTGGAGGCAGTCAAAATGAGTATTTGAATTCTTCCCTACCTTATTCCTGTGCTGAGATACAGGCTGCTCCAACCTGCTGTAAAATGCTTGATTTCGAGAGTGAGCGAAACTAATGAAAACATTGTTGGGGTAAAACCTAAAGGGAAAGACCTAGCACCAAATCCAATTTGCCATCTGATCTAACTTCTGGAGGCAGTCAAAATGATCCTTAGAATTCTTCCCTACCTTATTCCTGTGCTGAGATACAGGCTGCTCCAACCTGCTGTAAAATGCTTGATTTCGAGAGTGAGCGAAACTAATGAAAACATTGTTGGGGTAAAACCTAAAGGGAAAGACCTAGCACCAAATCCAATTTGCCATCTGATCTAACTTCTGGAGGCAGTCAAAATGATCCTTAGAATTCTTCCCTACCTTATTCCTGTGCTGAGATACAGGCTGCTCCAACCTGCTGTAAAATGCTTGATTTCGAGAGTGAGCGAAACTAATGAAAACATTGTTGGGGTAAAACCTAAAGGGAAAGACCTAGCACCAAATCCAATTTGCCATCTGATCTAACTTCTGGAGGCAGTCAAAATGATCCTTAGAATTCTTCCCTACCTTATTCCTGTGCTGAGATACAGGCTGCTCCAACCTGCTGTAAAATGCTTGATTTCGAGAGTGAGCGAAACTAATGAAAACATTGTTGGGGTAAAACCTAAAGGGAAAGACCTAGCACCAAATCCAATTTGCCATCTGATCTAACTTCTGGAGGCAGTCAAAATGAGTATTTGAATTCTTCCCTACCTTATTCCTGTGCTGAGATACAGGCTGCTCCAACCTGCTGTAAAATGCTTGATTTCGAGAGTGAGCGAAACTAATGAAAACATTGTTGGGGTAAAACCTAAAGGGAAAGACCTAGCACCAAATCCAATTTGCCATCTGATCTAACTTCTGGAGGCAGTCAAAATGAGTATTTGAATTCTTCCCTACCTTATTCCTGTGCTGAGATACAGGCTGCTCCAACCTGCTGTAAAATGCTTGATTTCGAGAGTGAGCGAAACTAATGAAAACATTGTTGGGGTAAAACCTAAAGGGAAAGACCTAGCACCAAATCCAATTTGCCATCTGATCTAACTTCTGGAGGCAGTCAAAATGATCCTTAGAATTCTTCCCTACCTTATTCCTGTGCTGAGATACAGGCTGCTCCAACCTGCTGTAAAATGCTTGATTTCGAGAGTGAGCGAAACTAATGAAAACATTGTTGGGGTAAAACCTAAAGGGAAAGACCTAGCACCAAATCCAATTTGCCATCTGATCTAACTTCTGGAGGCAGTCAAAATGATCCTTAGAATTCTTCCCTACCTTATTCCTGTGCTGAGATACAGGCTGCTCCAACCAGCTGTAAAATGCTTGATTTCGAGAGTGAGCGAAACTAATGAAAACATTGTTGGGGTAAAACCTAAAGGGAAAGACCTAGCACCAAATCCAATTTGCCATCTGATCTAACTTCTGGAGGCAGTCAAAATGATCCTTAGAATTCTTCCCTACCTTATTCCTGTGCTGAGATACAGGCTGCTCCAACCAGCTGTAAAATGCTTGATTTCGAGAGTGAGCGAAACTAATGAAAACATTGTTGGGGTAAAACCTAAAGGGAAAGACCTAGCACCAAATCCAGTTTGCCATCTGATCTAACTTCTGGAGGCAGTCAAAATGATCCTTAGAATTCTTCCCTACCTTATTCCTGTGCTGAGATACAGGCTGCTCCAACCTGCTGTAAAATGCTTGCTTTCGAGAGTGAGCGAAACTAATGAAAACATTGTTGGGGTAAAACCTAAAGGGAAAGACCTAGCACCAAATCCAATTTGCCATCTGATCTAACTTCTGGAGGCAGTCAAAATGATCCTTAGAATTCTTCCCTACCTTATTCCTGTGCTGAGATACAGGCTGCTCCAACCTGCTGTAAAATGCTTGATTTCGAGAGTGAGCGAAACTAATGAAAACATTGTTGGGGTAAAACCTAAAGGGAAAGACCTAGCACCAAATCCAATTTGCCATCTGATCTAACTTCTGGAGGCAGTCAAAATGATCCTTAGAATTCTTCCCTACCTTATTCCTGTGCTGAGATACAGGCTGCTCCAACCTGCTGTAAAATGCTTGATTTCGAGAGTGAGCGAAACTAATGAAAACATTGCTGGGGTAAAACCTAAAGGGAAAGACCTAGCACCAAATCCAATTTGCCATCTGATCTAACTTCTGGAGGCAGTCAAAATGATCCTTAGAATTCTTCCCTACCTTATTCCTGTGCTGAGATACAGGCTGCTCCAACCTGCTGTAAAATGCTTGATTTCGAGAGTGAGCGAAACTAATGAAAACATTGTTGGGGTAAAACCTAAAGGGAAAGACCTAGCACCAAATCCAATTTGCCATCTGATCTAACTTCTGGAGGCAGTCAAAATGAGTATTTGAATTCTTCCCTACCTTATTCCTGTGCTGAGATACAGGCTGCTCCAACCTGCTGTAAAATGCTTGATTTCGAGAGTGAGCGAAACTAATGAAAACATTGTTGGGGTAAAACCTAAAGGGAAAGACCTAGCACCAAATCCAATTGGCCATCTGATCTAACTTCTGGAGGCAGTCAAAATGAGTATTTGAATTCTTCCCTACCTTATTCCTGTGCTGAGATACAGGCTGCTCCAACCTGCTGTAAAATGCTTGATTTCGAGAGTGAGCGAAACTAATGAAAACATTGTTGGGGTAAAACCTAAAGGGAAAGACCTAGCACCAAATCCAATTTGCCATCTGATCTAACTTCTGGAGGCAGTCAAAATGATCCTTAGAATTCTTCCCTACCTTATTCCTGTGCTGAGATACAGGCTGCTCCAACCTGCTGTAAAATGCTTGATTTCGAGAGTGAGCGAAACTAATGAAAACATTGTTGGGGTAAAACCTAAAGGGAAAGACCTAGCACCAAATCCAATTTGCCATCTGATCTAACTTCTGGAGGCAGTCAAAATGAGTATTTGAATTCTTCCCTACCTTATTCCTGTGCTGAGATACAGGCTGCTCCAACCTGCTGTAAAATGCTTGATTTCGAGAGTGAGCGAAACTAATGAAAACATTGTTGGGGTAAAACCTAAAGGGAAAGACCTAGCACCAAATCCAATTTGCCATCTGATCTAACTTCTGGAGGCAGTCAAAATGATCCTTAGAATTCTTCCCTACCTTATTCCTGTGCTGAGATACAGGCTGCTCCAACCTGCTGTAAAATGCTTGATTTCGAGAGTGAGCGAAACTAATGAAAACATTGTTGGGGTAAAACCTAAAGGGAAAGACCTAGCACCAAATCCAATTTGCCATCTGATCTAACTTCTGGAGGCAGTCAAAATGATCCTTAGAATTCTTCCCTACCTTATTCCTGTGCTGAGATACAGGCTGCTCCAACCTGCTGTAAAATGCTTGATTTCGAGAGTGAGCGAAACTAATGAAAACATTGTTGGGGTAAAACCTAAAGGGAAAGACCTAGCACCAAATCCAATTTGCCATCTGATCTAACTTCTGGAGGCAGTCAAAATGATCCTTAGAATTCTTCCCTACCTTATTCCTGTGCTGAGATACAGGCTGCTCCAACCTGCTGTAAAATGCTTGATTTCGAGAGTGAGCGAAACTAATGAAAACATTGTTGGGGTAAAACCTAAAGGGAAAGACCTAGCACCAAATCCAATTTGCCATCTGATCTAACTTCTGGAGGCAGTCAAAATGATCCTTAGAATTCTTCCCTACCTTATTCCTGTGCTGAGATACAGGCTGCTCCAACCTGCTGTAAAATGCTTGATTTCGAGAGTGAGCGAAACTAATGAAAACATTGTTGGGGTAAAACCTAAGGGAAAGACCTAGCACCAAATCCAATTTGCCATCTGATCTAACTTCTGGAGGCAGTCAAAATGATCCTTAGAATTCTTCCCTACCTTATTCCTGTGCTGAGATACAGGCTGCTCCAACCTGCTGTAAAATGCTTGATTTCGAGAGTGAGCGAAACTAATGAAAACATTGTTGGGGTAAAACCTAAAGGGAAAGACCTAGCACCAAATCCAATTTGCCATCTGATCTAACTTCTGGAGGCAGTCAAAATGATCCTTAGAATTCTTCCCTACCTTATTCCTGTGCTGAGATACAGGCTGCTCCAACCTGCTGTAAAATGCTTGATTTCGAGAGTGAGCGAAACTAATGAAAACATTGTTGAGGTAAAACCTAAAGGGAAAGACCTAGCACCAAATCCAATTTGCCATCTGATCTAACTTCTGGAGGCAGTCAAAATGATCCTTAGAATTCTTCCCTACCTTATTCCTGTGCTGAGATACAGGCTGCTCCAACCTGCTGTAAAATGCTTGATTTCGAGAGTGAGCGAAACTAATGAAAACATTGTTGGGGTAAAACCTAAAGGGAAAGACCTAGCACCAAATCCAATTTGCCATCTGATCTAACTTCTGGAGGCAGTCAAAATGATCCTTAGAATTCTTCCCTACCTTATTCCTGTGCTGAGATACAGGCTGCTCCAACCTGCTGTAAAATGCTTGATTTCGAGAGTGAGCGAAACTAATGAAAACATTGTTGGGGTAAAACCTAAAGGGAAAGACCTAGCACCAAATCCAATTTGCCATCTGATCTAACTTCTGGAGGCAGTCAAAATGATCCTTAGAATTCTTCCCTACCTTATTCCTGTGCTGAGATACAGGCTGCTCCAACCTGCTGTAAAATGCTTGATTTCGAGAGTGAGCGAAACTAATGAAAACATTGTTGGGGTAAAACCTAAAGGGAAAGACCTAGCACCAAATCCAATTTGCCATCTGATCTAACTTCTGGAGGCAGTCAAAATGATCCTTAGAATTCTTCCCTACCTTATTCCTGTGCTGAGATACAGGCTGCTCCAACCTGCTGTAAAATGCTTGATTTCGAGAGTGAGCGAAACTAATGAAAACATTGTTGGGGTAAAACCTAAAGGGAAAGACCTAGCACCAAATCCAATTTGCCATCTGATCTAACTTCTGGAGGCAGTCAAAATGATCCTTAGAATTCTTCCCTACCTTATTCCTGTGCTGAGATACAGGCTGCTCCAACCTGCTGTAAAATGCTTGATTTCGAGAGTGAGCGAAACTAATGAAAACATTGTTGGGGTAAAACCTAAAGGGAAAGACCTAGCACCAAATCCAATTTGCCATCTGATCTAACTTCTGGAGGCAGTCAAAATGATCCTTAGAATTCTTCCCTACCTTATTCCTGTGCTGAGATACAGGCTGCTCCAACCTGCTGTAAAATGCTTGATTTCGAGAGTGAGCGAAACTAATGAAAACATTGTTGGGGTAAAACCTAAAGGGAAAGACCTAGCACCAAATCCAATTTGCCATCTGATCTAACTTCTGGAGGCAGTCAAAATGATCCTTAGAATTCTTCCCTACCTTATTCCTGTGCTGAGATACAGGCTGCTCCAACCTGCTGTAAAATGCTTGATTTCGAGAGTGAGCGAAACTAATGAAAACATTGTTGGGGTAAAACCTAAAGGGAAAGACCTAGCACCAAATCCAATTTGCCATCTGATCTAACTTCTGGAGGCAGTCAAAATGATCCTTAGAATTCTTCCCTACCTTATTCCTGTGCTGAGATACAGGCTGCTCCAACCTGCTGTAAAATGCTTGATTTCGAGAGTGAGCGAAACTAATGAAAACATTGTTGGGGTAAAACCTAAAGGGAAAGACCTAGCACCAAATCCAATTGGCCATCTGATCTAACTTCTGGAGGCAGTCAAAATGATCCTTAGAATTCTTCCCTACCTTATTCCTGTGCTGAGATACAGGCTGCTCCAACCTGCTGTAAAATGCTTGATTTCGAGAGTGAGCGAAACTAATGAAAACATTGTTGGGGTAAAACCTAAAGGGAAAGACCTAGCACCAAATCCAATTTGCCATCTGATCTAACTTCTGGAGGCAGTCAAAATGATCCTTAGAATTCTTCCCTACCTTATTCCTGTGCTGAGATACAGGCTGCTCCAACCTGCTGTAAAATGCTTGATTTCGAGAGTGAGCGAAACTAATGAAAACATTGTTGGGGTAAAACCTAAAGGGAAAGACCTAGCACCAAATCCAATTTGCCATCTGATCTAACTTCTGGAGGCAGTCAAAATGATCCTTAGAATTCTTCCCTACCTTATTCCTGTGCTGAGATACAGGCTGCTCCAACCTGCTGTAAAATGCTTGATTTCGAGAGTGAGCGAAACTAATGAAAACATTGTTGGGGTAAAACCTAAAGGGAAAGACCTAGCACCAAATCCAATTTGCCATCTGATCTAACTTCTGGAGGCAGTCAAAATGATCCTTAGAATTCTTCCCTACCTTATTCCTGTGCTGAGATACAGGCTGCTCCAACCTGCTGTAAAATGCTTGATTTCGAGAGTGAGCGAAACTAATGAAAACATTGTTGGGGTAAAACCAAAAGGGAAAGACCTAGCACCAAATCCAATTTGCCATCTGATCTAACTTCTGGAGGCAGTCAAAATGATCCTTAGAATTCTTCCCTACCTTATTCCTGTGCTGAGATACAGGCTGCTCCAACCTGCTGTAAAATGCTTGATTTCGAGAGTGAGCGAAACTAATGAAAACATTGTTGGGGTAAAACCTAAAGGGAAAGACCTAGCACCAAATCCAATTTGCCATCTGATCTAACTTCTGGAGGTAGTCAAAATGATCCTTAGAATTCTTCCCTACCTTATTCCTGTGCTGAGATACAGGCTGCTCCAACCTGCTGTAAAATGCTTGATTTCGAGAGTGAGCGAAACTAATGAAAACATTGTTGGGGTAAAACCTAAAGGGAAAGACCTAGCACCAAATCCAATTGGCCATCTGATCTAACTTCTGGAGGCAGTCAAAATGATCCTTAGAATTCTTCCCTACCTTATTCCTGTGCTGAGATACAGGCTGCTCCAACCTGCTGTAAAATGCTTGATTTCGAGAGTGAGCGAAACTAATGAAAACATTGTTGGGGTAAAACCTAAAGGGAAAGACCTAGCACCAAATCCAATTTGCCATCTGATCTAACTTCTGGAGGCAGTCAAAATGATCCTTAGAATTCTTCCCTACCTTATTCCTGTGCTGAGATACAGGCTGCTCCAACCTGCTGTAAAATGCTTGATTTCGAGAGTGAGCGAAACTAATGAAAACATTGTTGGGGTAAAACCTAAAGGGAAAGACCTAGCACCAAATCCAATTTGCCATCTGATCTAACTTCTGGAGGCAGTCAAAATGATCCTTAGAATTCTTCCCTACCTTATTCCTGTGCTGAGATACAGGCTGCTCCAACCTGCTGTAAAATGCTTGATTTCGAGAGTGAGCGAAACTAATGAAAACATTGTTGGGGTAAAACCTAAAGGGAAAGACCTAGCACCAAATCCAATTTGCCATCTGATCTAACTTCTGGAGGCAGTCAAAATGATCCTTAGAATTCTTCCCTACCTTATTCCTGTGCTGAGATACAGGCTGCTCCAACCTGCTGTAAAATGCTTGATTTCGAGAGTGAGCGAAACTAATGAAAACATTGTTGGGGTAAAACCTAAAGGGAAAGGCCTAGCACCAAATCCAATTTGCCATCTGATCTAACTTCTGGAGGCAGTCAAAATGATCCTTAGAATTCTTCCCTACCTTACTCCTGTGCTGAGATACAGGCTGCTCCAACCTGCTGTAAAATGCTTGATTTCGAGAGTGAGC